>NW_026261184.1:0-16859 GCF_024613125.1 Pisolithus orientalis | reverse complement strand
CCCATCATCTCCAAGTAAAAGACCACATAGGTAGTAAAGCTAGTCTTGTATGTCTCTGAAAAATTCATTAGATGAGTTCCATGGTGTCTGAGGTATTTTAATATACCAGGAGTATGCAGAATTGGGGGGATGGCCCCAAGTAACCTCCAAATGATGAAACATGCTACTGGCCTCAAGAAAGGGGGTGGGATGTCCCACAGTAGCCTCTGAAGCTTTCACTGGACATCCCACAGTAGCTTCCAAAGCTACCATGGGACATCCCATTGGCCTATGGAAGGGGGATGGGATGTCCCATGGTAGCCTCTGAAGCTATCATAGGACATCCCACTGTAGCTTCCAAAGCTACTATGGGACATCCCATTGGCCTATGGAAGGGGGATGGGATGTCCCACAGTAGCCTCTGAAGCTATCATGGGACATCCCACTGACCTCTGGAAGGGGGGGTGGAATGTCCCACAGTAGCTTCCAAAGCTACCATGGGCCATCCCATTGGCCTATGGAAGGGGGGTGGATGTCCTACAGTAGCCTCTGAAGCTATCATGGGACATCCCACTGGCCTATGGAAGGGGGATGTCTCACAGTGGCCTCCAAAGCTATCAAGGGGCATCCCACTGTCCTGGGCATGGGGCCCCATGCCAATTAGATCATATAGCATCCTATGCCAGTGGGGCACTCACATGCTCATCCCCCACAATAGAATCATTTTGATACTATGTATGTATGTATGTATGCACCTCAACTGTAAGTTGGAAACAAAAGTAGTGATCCTAGTAAGGAGTGACTGTTGTAACAAATGCAAGAACTTACAATACTATTGGGGGGATTCTGAATCCATTAACCTTTAGTAATTGACAGGTTCACCTTCATTCACATTGCACAATTCTGCAGATGGCATCACACAAACACGCTCATTGCCCAGTAGTCTTCATATATCACTTAATATGTATAGCAAGTGTTTTTTTGGGAGGGTAATGTTTTCATCCATCCCCCCAGTTTGATAGGTATGCTCATTGTCTGGATGATGATCATAACAGCAATGTGTTTGTGATTGAAAGCTGGCATTCCAATGTGGGTGTGAGCTGCACTTTTGCAGTTGAGGACCCCTGACACCTAAGGCAGCCATGGGACAGCCCAAAATATATTACCAGGGGGCTGTGATTATGGGACATCCCAGGTCCTGCACACTGCAAATAGCCCTGGGACATGGCCAGATGTCCCTGGGATGACCTGGTCTGAGTGGCTTTTAGCTTGGATGATTTATAGAAAAACTTCAGCCTAAATGCTTATGGAAATTGGTTACCTGAAGTGCTTGTTCAATCTTAAGATTGACCTCAAGGAAGGAGCTTCTCTTCCCATTGGCACAATCTACTCTCTGTCTCTGCCAGAGCTTGAAGCTCTCCACACCTTCATTGACAAGCACCTTGGCTACAGTTTCATCAAGCAGTCCACCTCCACTCATGGTGCCCCTGTCCTCTTTGTAAAGAAGAAGGATGGTTCACTCCACCTCTGTGTAGACTATCAAGGACTCAATAAAATCATGAAAAAAGATTGCTATCCACTGCCACTCATCTCTGACCTACTTGACTCCCCAAGCCACACTAAAGTCTACACCAAGATCAACCTCCACCATGCCTATCATCTAGTCCACATCACAGATGGAGATGAATGGAAAATGGCTTTCCACACTCATTATGGTTCTTACGAGTGGCAGGCAATGCCATTCAGTCTGACTAATGTGCCTGTGGCTTTCCAGTGATTCATTAATAGCATCATTGCAGACATGCTCAATGTCTGCATCATGGTATACCTCAATGACATCCTAATTTATTTGCAGGATGTGGAGTTGCACTGTGAACATGTAAAAGAGGTACTCCACCACCTTCAAAAGCATGGTCTTTATGCCAAGCTGGAGAAGTGCAAGTTTCACTCCAACTCCATTGAGTACCTTGGTTATGTTCTTTCTCCCTCCAGTCTCACCATGTCTGCTGAGAAGGATCAGGCAGTCTGTGACTGGCCTGAGCTGTGGAAGGTGTGAGACATCCAATCTTTCCTTGGCTTCACAAACTTCTACAGATGATTCCTTAATAACTACTCTGACATCGTCATTCCACTCACTCACCTCATGCAAAAGGGTGCTCCTTGGAACTTTTCTGAGGAGTGTTGCTCTGCCTTGCTCCACCTGAAGGATGCCTTCAGCTCTGCTCCTGTCCTCACACACTGGGTTCCTGATGCTCCACTTACAGTTGAAACTGATACCTCCAACTATGCCATTGCTGGCATTTTGTCAATCACCTGCTCTGACAGTGAACTCCACCCAGTCACTTTCTACTCCTGTACCATGACCATGCCAGAACTCAACTACAATACCCATGACAAGGAGCTGTTGGCTATCTTTGAGGCCTTCTGCCATTGGCAGCATTACCTAGAGGGTTCTGCCTTACCTGTCAACATGGTGATGGACCACAAAAACTTTGAGTATTTCTCCACCTCTAAGGTGCTCACTCATTGACAGGCCTGCTGGTTGGAGTACCTTTCACAGTTTAACCTTTCCATCCACTTCTGACCTGGCTGCCTGGGAGCCAAACCTGACACACTTATGCAATGTTGGGATGTCTACCCAAAAAGGGGGGATAGGGACTATTTGCAGGTAAATCCTCACAATCTCTGCCCTATGTTTACACAGGAGCAACTTGCATTGTCCCTCCATACCACTACCCTCATGGCACCCATGCTCTGTGCTGCCATGGTCTTCGATGTTGAGTGCTTGCACTCTGACATCATCTCCTCCCTACCATCCAACCCTGTCTCTGCCAGCCATCTTCCAACTCTGACTAAGCCTCAGTGGTCCCTGGACTCTGATGGTCTACTCCACCTTGATGGTCACATCTTTGTCCCTGACATTGATGACCTCCACCTTTGAGTGCTTTGGTTCAAGCATGACCATCCTCTAGCAGGCCATTTCAGGCAAAACTGCACCCTAGAACTTGTCCACAGGGATTACATGTGACCTAAGCTCTGCTCCGATGTGAAAGAATATGTCAGGTCCTGCACTGCCTGTGGACAGAGCAAAACTCCACATCACCACCCTTATGCTCTACTGAAGAAACTCCCTATCCCAGAGAGACCTTGGAACTCCATCTCCATGGACTTCATCAAACACCTCCCCAACTCCAATGGATACTCCACCATACTCATGGTAGTGGACTGCCTCTCAAAGCAAGCCATGTTCATCCCCACCCATGACTCCATCACCTCTGCCAAACTTGCTAAGCTCTTCCTTACCCATGTCTTCTCCAAGCATGGAGTGCCAGCTAATGTCACCTCTGACAGAGGTCCTGAGTTCATCTCACACTTCTTCTGCTCTCTAGGAAAGGCCCTTGATGTGCATCTTCACTTCACTTTGGGTTACCACCCAGAAGGCAATGGCCAGACTGAGCAAATGAACCAGACCCTCGAGCAGTAACTTTGTGTCTACTGCAACTACCAACAAGACAACTGGGCTGAGCTGTTACCTCTAGCAGAGTTCACTTTCAACAATGCACCAAGTGTGACAACTGGAGTTTCTCCCTTCTTCACTAACAAAGGATACCACCCAAACCTGTCTGTGGTCCCTGACCAAGACTTCACCTCTCCAAGGGCTCATGACTATGTTGTTGAGCTCTCCACCCTTCATGACTTCCTCTGCTCCAAAATGTCTGCTGCTCAGCAGTGCTACCAGGGTCCAGCAGATGCCAGACACATACCTCCACCTGAGTTTAAGGTTGGAGAACAAGCCTATGTCAAAGCCAAGTACTTCTGCTCTGCTTGTCCTTTGGAAAAACTCTCCAAAAAGTACTTAGGTCTGTTCACCATCTTGGCCAGGCCAGGTATGCACTCCATCACCCTTAAGCTCCCTCATTCTATGTGCTCAGTACATCCAGTCTTCCATGTCTCACAACTGGAAGCCACAGCAGCTAACCCTTTCCCAAACCAACAACAACCTCCACTTCTGCTGGTGGATGTTGATGGTGACCTTGAGTATGAAGTATCAGAGATACTCAACTCTAAGGTGGACTGCCATCACCACCACTGTCAACTCTTGTATCTAGTCCACTGGGCTGGTTATGAGAACACCAACAAAGAAACCTCTTGGTTGCTTGCAACTGAGCTAGGTCATGCTTCCAACATAGTCTCTGCTTTCCACAAATGATATCTGCACAAACCTGGCCTGTATCAACCTCTGCCATGGTACTCTGCCCATACAACCTTCCTCTGTGGGCCAACTCTGCCCCTTACTGAACTACCTTAAGTACTTTAGAGTTTTCTCCACTTATCCATTTCACTTCTCAGAATCACAAACAAGGTCACAAGTCTATTTTGTAGTAGTACAAAAATATACAAACTAAAAAACAAAAAGACAAAAAAAAAAAAGAAAACTACCCTACTCTTCCATTGCTTGTTCTCTGCCACCTGCCTGCTCTCCTCTGACTTCTTCCTCCTCCTCATTGTCCCCCTCCATGCCCTCATCCACTTCCTTGTTCCTGTCCTCTGCCACCTCCAACTGAGGCCTCTTCCATCCTCCTCCTGTGCACTCGAACTCAGCCATCCTGGCCTCATGTGCATCCTCCCTCCTCCTCATCTCTGCCCATTCTGCCCACTCACAGTACAGCCCCCACTCATGGGCTGTCCACTCTGCAGCCTCCACCATCCACTCTGCTGCCCTTGCCATCCTCTCGAAGGCTGTCACAGCCTTCTCATGCGCCTCTACATACCTCTCTGCAGCCTGCAGCTGCCACTCCTGCTCCCACTCTCACTCTGCCCACCAGGAGGAGACCCCCGCTCCTGAGGGTTCCTCACATGGTGTCTCTGGCTCCTCATCATCTTCTCCACCTACCTCCCACTCATCATCCACCTCTTTGGTCTCTGTTGCTCTCTCCTTCCCCTTCCCTTGCAGCTTCTTCTTCTCCCCTCAGGAACTCCCTGTCCCCACTCTCTTCTGCAACAGTCCTGCCACTGCATCCTCCCTTGTCCAGCTACACACCTTTTTCTTCTTGTGGCAGGGCACACAGGCCCTGGTCTTTCCCTGTCCTGGTTTTCACTGTCCTGCCATCAGACTCACTATGCAGTGAGTGCAGGGGGGCCACCTGGTCACAGTGACCACCACAGAGGTCCCAGGGACCTTCTGGGTGGTGTTGACATCATACACCATGCCACTTAATCTAAAGTGAAGATAAAGTAACAAGTACAAGTCAGCTCCACCTGACTCGCAGTAGTCTGCTACTCACCTCTGTGTGGCCTCATCCTGCCAAGCCTGGACCCTCTGCCTCTGTCTTTCTGCCTCCTCCTCTGCCACCTTCGTCCTTTGAGCCTCCTCTTCCTCCTCTGCTCTCTTCCTCCACTCTGCCTCCAGTCTCTCCTCCTCTGCCTCCTGCCTCTTGGCCTCCTCATGCTTGGCCTTGTGTTCTGCCTCGCACTCTTTCTCCCTCTGCTCAGCCTCCTCTCATCAGTGTGCCTTCTCTGTGGACTTCTCTTGCTCAGTGTTGGTGGAGTCATTGGTCAGGATGACCAGCTCTTCATCTGTGACTTGGGAATAGTCACAGATGTGACCAGGGGTTGGTTGGAGGGTTTTGCTCTGGCACTGGGAAGGCATGATGATGGGAGGAAAGGACAAAGGTTCAGTATCCTGACACATGTTTTTTAAGCAGTACTTCAAACTCCAATGAAGCTCCACTGCAGCTAAAGCCATTATCCTTGAGGCATCAAAATAGTTTCAAATGATCAACTCATGTTGATCTTGTCTCGTACATGTGGCCTTCAGGGGATCAGGCCCTAAGGGGGGGGGGGGGGGGTACTGTCATGACTGTGTGTTCATCCTAAGTCCTCACTCACTCTGCACCCCTTTCTGCCAGTCATTTGCTCACTCTGCACCAACTCTGCCTGCCCCCTGACATTTGCAAGTCATCTCTGCTCCAACTGCTGTCAGACTTGTACTGCTCTCCTACTGGACCATGCAGGCCATTCTCTGAGGAGTCATGTGACCACCCTTTGGACTTCTCCCTGACAGTGTGTGGTCAGGGACTCTGCAGCATGTGCACTGCATGGTCCAGTGCCTGGACTGTTTCCTCTTTGGGATATTCATATGTCCTCCATCTACCCTTCATTTGTTGTCTAGGAAATTTTACTTGAAGTTTTATGAGTCTCCATATGTCAGTTCTGATTCCAGTTACTGTACCTCTGTAGTAGTATAAAAGCATGTACCATACTCCGCTGTTCTTCAGTACAAATATCAACTTAGTTCCTACTCCCTCTGTCTCTGTCTTCTGTCTGTCAGAGTTACCTCCATCTGTCCATCTGTACTCTCCCTCTGAAATATGAGGGCTGAGATCATGCAAGGGGGTAGCACATGAGCTAAACCCAATGCCCTCACTTTTCTCTGCCCTTATCTCAGTGGACTCCATTCCTGCCAACACTTCACCAGTCAGAGTTCAGTTCCTTCTGTTGGACTTGCTTCTGAACCTCTCCCCAGACCTCATCCAGCATCAGAGTTGGTCGGAGTAGGCCCAGACTTGACAAGGAGCAGGACAAGAGAATGAATCGGTGAGAGACAAGAGACAAGAGAGAGATGAGCAGAATTTTTTTTTGGATAGATGACTGTTTTCTTGTGAGTGGAGACAGTTTTGCTTTATATGAGACAAAGATGGAAAAAGAGAGAGAAAAGAAAAGAAACAAAAAGGGTAGAGAGAGATATGCTACTCATCTGACTCATCCACAGGGATGCCAGTGAGTGTGGGGTCTGGTAGCAAATCATCTTCCAGGCGATCCAAGTTGCATGCAGAAATTCCAGGCAACTGCATGACTTTGATACAAGAGGTGTTCCATGGGAAATAGGGGTAAAGATGGAAGGTGGCAAAATGGAATTTGGACACAGCACCATCTAATTCCACAAGGATGTACAAGCCTCCTTTAGTGCAATGGATGACAATCATTTGGCCTAGGTACTGCGGTTTGGTCTTGTGATCAAGCTCTCACTTGATACATGATTTCCACACATGGATGAGTGACCCTGGTTCAAAGTTGAAGTCTTTGATTGTATGTTCGAAGTGAGTGACAAAATCTTTGACAGAGGCAAAGTGGGATTTAAGCACTAGATCATGAATGCAGGTGAGGTCTTCTGGACATTTCTGAAGTTGATGAGCATGGTGAGTGATGAGTTCTGTCATTTGAGAACAATTCTGCCTCGAAAGGGGCTAAGAATGTCGCCTCAGCAAGGTCAAAAGGGAGTCTAGGTTTGACACCGTGAGCCATGTAGAATGGAGAAAACCTGGTTGCCTTGTGAATCATAACCCTCTCTGCCCAGAATACCACAGGAGCAACTTCTGACCACTTTGACACCTCTCCTCCACAACTTCTCACCAATGCCTCCCTCACATTGAAATGCCATCACTCAACAACTCCATTAGCTTGTGAGTTATAGGGGGAGATACAAATGTGGCGAATTCTGGAGGTCTTGGAAAGCCAGTCAAGGGTGAGGACATAGGGTCCACCATTATCTGTAACAATCTCTGCAACTGCACCCCAGTGGCACAAGATCTGTTCAAAGATGAATTTTCTGATGGATTTACCAGTTTCTGCATGAAGCATAGCCCACTCTGGATAGCTTGTGAGTGAACAGCAAGCTTGGGTGACATAGAAAAACCTGTTTGACTTCAGCATTAAGAATGTGTCCATGTATGCTTTGTAGAATAGGGGTTCTGGAATGGCAATGACTGGTGGAATATGTATGTGATCCAAATGGCAGATTTGGCATTCATGACATGACTTGACATACCAGTGGACATCCTACTCTAACATAGGCCACCAGAAATGAGTCAGCAAATGCATGCAGGTCAAGAAGATACCCTTGTGCCCTAGCTCATCATGAGCCTGACAAAGAATTCCAATGTGTTTGTGTGGGGTGACTACAAGTTGATGACATCCTTGAGGCCCTTTTCTCCACAGCTCTCCTCCTTTAACAAAATACCATGTGGTGAGACATACTAGGCTCTCCAGTTCCCCTTCCTCCAATCCTTCTGGCATCTTCTTTGTCTCCAAAAACTCCTTCACCACTTTTAACCTCTCCTCTCTCTGGATCACTTTCTCTGACTGCAGAATTTCCATTTCATAGTTATGCAGTGAAGATTGTTCAGAGAGGAAAATGCCTAGACTCTGTGGTATGGCAGAGGGTGAGTCTGACAGGGCACTCAGAATTTCTGAAGGGTAAGGCTGAGACTCAAAATGGGCCTCCCTACAATTCAAGAGTTTGACAGCAAAAGCTCCACACTCATCTATCCAATCCTCATAGTCCCCTTCCCTGTCCTCATCTTCTTCTGCTTTGGGCCTCCTCAACAGTCCATCTGGTGCTGCGTGTTTGTGTACTGGGACATGTACAAGCTCAAAGTTGAATAGAAGGATTCTGGCAATCCAGCAACTGATGGTTGCATTGGGCTGTAAATCAGGATTGTTAATCATCCCCTTGATATACCATGTGTCAACCTTGACAACTAAATTCTGCATGCCAAAGATGTGTAGTCTGATGTTGTGTGAGGTGCAGAAAAGACCAAAGAGCTTGAGTTTAGCTTGGCTGTAGCAGTGCTCACAGTTGTTGAGAGCTATTGAGCTGAACCTCACAGGGTAACATTTTTCATCTTCTCTCTCCTGCATGAGGAGGTATCCTACAGTGATATTTGAAGTGTCAACCACTAGAATGACCTTCCTTTCAGAATTGTAGTTGATAGTATGTAGTGTGGGGCACAAGACGATAGCCTGGTGAAGATATTCCATGGCTTCTCTGTGTTTGTCACAGAATTCAAAGGGGACATCTTTCTTGGTCAGCTTGATGAGGGGACATGCATGTTTAGCAAAGTCTTTGATAAAGATCTTGCAATACAAGCAAAGACCTAAAAATCTGCACACCTGAGTAATGTTTGTGCAGTAGGGCCAGTCTTTAATCTTTTGGACTTAAGCTTCATCCAGAATTCTCCCCTCATATGACATCTTATGCCCAACCACTATGATAGACAGTGCAGTGATAACACATTTCTTTGCTGAGATGGTAGCTCCTGCATGATGCAGATGATGTAAGACATGGTTGACATTCTGCAGATGTTCCCAGATGAAATGTCTGATCCCAGGGTTTTGTATGATCATCTGGTAGGTACCATTGGAATTTTGGCAATGAGATTTGGGGCCCTTGATCAGGCAGTCATCAATGAATGGGATGGTAACTTCTGGAATTTCATCCTTCAATATCCAACAGACATCTCCATGGAAAATCTGGATGGCATTCATGTAGCCCATAGGTAGCTTAGTGAGTCATAGAGTACCAATAGGGGTTTGGAAAGTGGTAAGGTTGCAGTATTTGTCATGGATGGTGTGATGATCATATCTGACCATAAGATCTAAAATTCTGTAGATGGAATGGCAGGTGAAAGCTTCTGCAATCGAGTCAACAAAAGGGGGAATGGCTGAATTCTGTATAGATATTGCATTTAAAGGTTGTAAGTCATGGACAAGACAGAGAGATTTTCCATCCTTCTTGACTATGCAGAACCATTTTGAGCGATAGGATGAAGTAGACAGCTTGTAGACACCTGTGGAAATCTTTTCTTTGATTATGTTGATGACATTGTGAAAAATGGCTGGGGGTATGGGGATATTCTGCTCAACCAAGGCTTGTGGGCTAGTGTAGGTATCTTCAAGGGCAGAAACATATCCTCTCAAAAGGGTCCCCTTTCTGAGGTGTCCCAAGTGAAGGTGGCCTCATGTGTCTTGACCAGCCATTGTACCAGATTTAACTCTGCAGGAAAGAGGAACTTCAAAGGGTCCAGATCGAGCTTGTCAGCTCTTTCCTGGGCAAACCTGGAACCTGGCATGAATGGAGGTGGGCAGGTAATACAGGTAAATCTGCGAGAGGATCTTCAGCCTCCAATTGCTCTACCCAGAATTCCACAGGCATCAATGTCAGTACAGGCCTGACCTTCTTTGCTACAGGTTTGTACTTTAAAACATGAAGAATGGGATCAAAATTGAATGGATCAATGGGGGGCATACTGTTGCTTTGTAAATCATAGATAAATGCTGCAGTGGAATTTTTGAAACTGTCTGTAGGTGAAAGGGTAGTAGTCTTCAAAGGTAATAAAGGAGGATCAGAAACATAGAGAGAACACATGGAGAACAGATTATCATGGCCTCCTCACAATCCAAACAAGTCATCAACTGACACTAAAAACCCTGCTCAGGCTGTTTCATATGGCGATGCATTTCCTTGCATGTGAAGTAGTCTTCTTTGTCTTCAGAATTTACAAATTGTGGAAGAAGTTGTAGTCTGTTTTGAGGGCACATCAGAATTAATACCTGTCTGCCCATGTTAGGGTCATGAATCTCTAGAGACTGTTCTCTGTCAGGGAAATCCCAAAGGATACTAGTGAGTAGGCAGAAGAAGGGTCATCCAAGAAGTAGGTCAAATGGAGCATGATTGATGACTTGAATCTGGAGATGGGCTTCGACATTCCCTATGTGCAAGGAAGTGTTCTCTATGACTCCTAGAGTACTCTCTTTAGACTGGTTAGTGGCTTTGAGGGTCATGCTCATGTCAGAATGAAGAGGAGCCCCTAGGGCTTCCCATAATTCTCAATGTAAGGCTACCACTTGGCAACTGCTGTCCAGGATACACTTGACATGGAGTTTGTCCATTAGGATGCCATCAATGGGACATAATGGCACAGTAGCAAGGCCTACACACATCCCTTCTGTGTCTCTGACCCAATACTGTTTGTAGGATGCCCAGGTAGCAGAGGCAGTAGCTTCTGACACCATTTCTAAACTCCCAATTGTTATCTTCTTTGTCATGGCTAGCTCTCTGACCTGCTTGTGAATCTCCAGGCTGATGGCTAAGAGGTCTTTGGTGGAAATTTCCATCTTGGCATCTAAGGCTTGGTTTACAAGTCATTTGGTAGCTGCTGCATTGTCAAAACTGCTCTGATAATGAAATTGGGGTGCAGAATTTGTCATAGGCTTGGATTTCCAGAGATCTGTGGGATTAGAGATGACCAGAGTGTTAGTAATGGCTGGGATCTCTGTAGAAGGGATGGAATTGGTTGGTGCAGAATTAATGACTGTCTTAGAGGCAGCTGGCATGCCAGCAGGTGCAGGAGCAGCCACTGGGGTTTGCTGGCAATGAGCTGGAATTTCTACACCATCAAAATGAGTGTTCTTCTTCTTCTTGATATTGTTCTTCAATTCTTCTACCTGAGCATAAGCTCTTGCTAAGGCACATTGGTCTTCTTCATTGGCATCCTCCTCAAGTTCTTTGTTGATTAGGTAGGAAGAAGGGTGCAAGTCAACCTGAAATTCCATGGCTTCTTCATTGCTGAAGAACATCATACTGACAAGATGGGGATGGGGTGGGGAATTGCGACTGCAAGAAGAGCTTGACTGCTGACCAGGTTGTTGTACAGAGACAAGATTGGCTGAGGCAATAATGGATTTGCACATGGCAAGGAAGTTGTCAATCTTCTCTTTAAAATTCCAGCCAGCAGCTGTCCTAGGGATGTCAGAGCCATCAGGCATAAATACTCTTCCCCCCATCAGGGAGCATTTCCCAGCTTGGACATATTCACAGCACATTGCACACTCTGAGGTATGATGTCCATCAGTACCTCTGCAGAAGAAACACTGAGGACCAAAGGAGCAGCAGAATTGACCATCTTGGTTTTGCTGAGGAAGAGATGCAGAGGCTTGATGCTGTGTGACTTGGACATACTCTTGCTTCAGGATGGTAGGTACTGATGATGCTGGGGGTGGTGCAGAGTCTGGCTGAGGATGGTTTCATTTTTCCCCACTGAGGAGGTAGTTAGCATGCTTGTAGACCACATCAAACCCCCATGGTTCATTGATGTCATGATCTAGGTCTGAAAGTTGTAAACAGGTGAGCAGAGAATTCCAGAACCTTGGGGGGAACCCCTCAAGGAATTTCTCGTTGACATAGTTATCAGGGAGTTTCTTCTTCTTCTGTATGAGGCAGAGGATGTGCCTGAACTTGTGTACATATTTTCTGAGATCTTCTAGGGACTCCATAGGCTTCTGCACCTGATGGTGGAGTAGGGTCTTGAGTTCAACCTTGGTGTAGTGACAATCTTTCACCAAGGCACCTGGATAGTAGTTCAGGAGTTCTTTGGAAAACACATCCCAGTCATTGAAGCCATCAGTTGCAGCATCTAAGGTGGACCAAAATTCAGCCTCACTGTGATTGGTGTAATGGATGACCCAGTGGATTTTATCTTTTCCAGTGTCCAGGCCAGCTTCAACACAGAGTTGTTCAATGTCTTCAAGGTAGCAAGTGATGTCTTCAGTACAACTGGAAAACTTCAGGGCTTTGTTAGAGCCCCTAAGTGGCATATCTCTAGCTGCAGACATTATGTGAGTCAGCGCAGAATTTTGATTAGGAAGATTTGGAATTTGGGGAACACAAGGCATGGGATTAGAAAGCAAAGGGACAGCAGGATTCTGGATGGGAACTTGGGCAAGGGGGGTGAGAATGGGGGTTACAGAGAGTGACTGTGAAGGGTTGAGTAGCTGTTCAGCAGTGAGTTTGGAATTGCTAGATGATGAGGATGAAGAGGATGACAGATCTGTGAGAGGCAATAGTTCTTGGCACTCTGCAGGGGGAGCAAAGGATTTGTCAAGGTTGAAACCTCCTGGAAAATCTGGATAAAATGATGGAGAATCTGAATTCTGAAAGATCTCATCTAGGCCAAGGTCTGAATCAGATGAATGAGGTTCTGAAATCTCTCTGGGATCAGTTATGGGGATTAAGATCTCTGACAAAGAAATAGAAAGGCAACAGAAGGGCTCTAAGAGCTCTTCAAGTTCGGTTCTTTGACAAGTTGGTCATAAGGATCTCCTTTCCAGATCTACAGACCCCTTGCAGTGGGCTCCAAAACAATGTGGGATACTACCTCTGGGTAGCATGTGATTAGGGGGAAAGCTGTAGGGTAATCCCTAGGCTTGACCCAAGGGGTGCTGAGTAGGAAGGAGACATAGAATGCGATGGTAGAGTTGATCAGGAAGTTGAATGTAGGGTGCAGAATTTAATTCCGCAGTGTTGTAGATGATTTGGGTCCAAATAGACTTGTTTACAAAATCCCAAGTGACAATCTTGGCACAAGGAAGTAATTCTGAGACTTGTGAGACATGAAGGCAAGTCACAGATACACAGGGGACATGAAAGACACAGTAGATGCAGAGGATGCAGCAGACACTTTGAACACTTAGACACACAAATGACTCAGATAGTGACTCCAAAAGATGGGTGGTATTTTTCTGTTGCTGAGGCAGAATTATATAGTACATGGAGAGTAAGGTACTGATTAGGATAATGTGGGGCAGGTGAAGTAAAAATGTCAAAAAATAAAGAGAGACATGACAGATGTCAATGCACTACAGAATCATGTGAAAACAAACTGAAAAGCCATAACTGAGAGAAACAAAAGGGAAAGACAGGTATCTTTCAACAGAACAAGCATACTGTGTACCATAGAGTAGTGTATGTGAAGGATAGAGGCCATAGATGCAAAGGGGTTCTCACATTGCAGAGAAAGATTTGCAGGAAAGGAATGAGAGGGGTAACTGGAGTTTATTACTGATGATCTGCATGATTTCCTGGCTACATGGCAAGGCAAAGGATGAGGCAACATGACTGCAGAATTCCAGATAGACATATGTCAGGTTGATGTTGACACAGAATTCTGGGACAATGACTGGTGTGTGTTATTGATGGACAGGGGAACTCTGAAGGTTCAATGGGTGAGGTGGCACATGAGGCTGATGCACGAGGCTGATGCAATAATTCTGAAGATGACAGATGTGGAACTCTGATAGGGGTCAACTTTGGTAATGGCAGAATTTTGGTGTTGGCATCCCTATTTCAGCCTCAGGGAGTATACCACTCCCTACACTGTGTGCAACCCAAAGATGCTAACAAAGTGATTCAACTTCAGTCATATAATTGTCCTAAGAAATATGGTGAAGCTTGGAAGACATTACTACAACAACACCTCAATGCAGGGCATTTGCAACCTTCCAATAGTATGCACTCCTTGCCTGTGTTCATCATTCCAAAGGCAGACCCTATGGCCTTACTGTGCTGGGTGAATGATTTTCAACAACTCAACCTGAACACCATACCCAATAATCACCCATTACCCTGCATTGACAAGATTCTTCATGATTGTGCCAAGGGCAAATACTTTGCTAAGCTGGACCACATAGTGTAGTCACATTTAGTCACAACACATGGGCAGCCTGTGCACCAAAACACCAACACTCATATAGACCCTGAGATGGGCCTGCCTAAATAGATTAGCCAGTACACATGGACAGGCCCAAGGGACTAAAGTGAGAGCAACATATGTATGGGCCTGTAAGTGCATTACCACAACATATGGGAGGGCCCACAGTGGGTAAGGATGTTGAAACATTTAGATAGGCCCATGACCAATTAAGTATACTGAGTTGCTGTAAGACATGGACAGGCCTGTCCTGGTAGGTTACCCCCCTGTTGCAACATCAAGGTGGGCCTGCCTATCATAACATGGAGAGGGTCACAACATAAGGATGGGCCCATCTATGATTAGAATACAAAGTTGGCAACATATAGATGGGCCCAGGAGTAATATCATTTATGGTGTTGCAACATCTAGACAGGCCCATTCATAATAAGCCATGCCCCTGTCGCAACATAAAGACAGGCCTGTCAGTAATGTCATTTCATAATGTCACAACATATAGACAGGCCTGTTGACAGTAAGATGTACTGCTGTTGAAACATAAAGACAGGCCCATCACTAGTATCATTTAATAGAGTCACAACATAAGGTCAGGCCCATCAGTAGTATTATGCAACATATGTACAGGCCCATCCACAGTAAGATGTACCTCTGACAAGACATAAAGATGGGCCTGTCAGTAATCTCATGTATAGCATCACAACATATGGGTGAGCCCAGCCCCAGTAGGATGTACCCTGTTGAAACATAAAGATGGGCCTGTCACTAATATCATTTAATAGAGTCACAACATATGGACAGGCCCTTCAGTAATATTATTTAGATTGTCACAACATAAAGACAGGCCCATCAGTAATCTCATGTATAGCATCACAACATATGATGGGCCCTTCAGTAGTATTATTTATATTGTCACAACATATGGGCAGGCCCAGCCCCAGTAAGATGTACCCTGTCAAAACATAAAGATGGGCCCATCAGTAATGCTGTTTAATAGTGTCACAACATAAGGATGGGCCCTTCAGTAGTATTGTTTATATTGTCACAATATATGGATGGGCCCATCAGTAATATCATCTAATAGCATCACAACATAAGGACAGGCCCTTCAGTAGTATCATGTATATCATCACAACAAATGGACAGGCCCATCTAGCAAGATGCACCCCTGTCACAACGTAAGGATGAGTTTGTGTATGGTATTCTTAGGCAGCAGAAAGGGAGATCCAAGCTATCTACATAAGGATGGTCCATGTAAGGCATTCTCAGGCAGCAGAAAGGGAGATCAAAGGGATCTACATAAGGACAGGCCCATCCATGGTATTCTCAGGCAGCAGATAAGTGAAAACAAAAACTGTTACAACATAAGACAGGCCAATCCATCCATTGCAGGATTACAAACCCTTGGCACTGCATAAGATGGGCCAATCCATCATATCATAGATAGCTCACCACAAATGGACAGGCCTATCCATAATTGGGTTATCCCCCTGTCACAATATAAGATGGGCCCAGGAAGACAAGAAATGAAGAAAGTGGAACCTCTCGCACTATAGAGTATCTGAATTTCCCACTATAAATTGTGTTTCACATTGGATGATTTGCCTATTTAGTTGGAATCTCAGGCACTGGTCTATGTAGCTGCAAGCCAGCCTCCACCATTGGAGCAGACAGGAAACATGCAAAACAAACAGCAATGCTATTCCAGAACAATGCATCATATTTTTATCTGAGCTTCTGCTTCATATATGCATTCAGGATTATTGACTTGTACCAGTATTGCCATCATGCCATGGGAATCATTCATAGGCAGGATAAAAAATGCAACATCTGTGTATCTTGTCATCTGTCTTTAACCTCTGACTCTTCCACTCTCCAATCACCATCACCACTCTCACCATCAAACTACTCCATTGTCTCATCATCAGAAACATGTCATTGTCATCATTGTCTCACAAGCTCTTCAAGAAATCACCTGGGCTCAATGCTGCAGCCAACTGCATCCTTCAACTTTACTTCAAGGATATTGCAGAAAGTAGCAAGCTGGGAAAGGCAGACAAGATTGTGAAGTGGAGAGGTGCCATCAAGGTGATAAACAATGAACTAGCACATCATAGCATCATCACATTTTTTTCACTAACTGATGCATTCAGGATGCTGTATGTGACCTCATTGCTAGGATGGATGAGATTCTGATGACCCTCATTGGCATCAACACATTCTTAAAGTGGCATGAAGACCTCAGCTTGATTGAGCACCTGTGGCCTGAGTGGAAGACCACCCTATCCCCTTCCAACACCAACATTGCCAACCACAAGTGGCTTGACATTGTTGAGCATCAATATGACTACCACCAGTTGGGCCTCCCTATGTCCCACATCGTGCCAACACCAACACCACCTGCTCAAGAGACCAAAATGCCTATGAGCAACAAAGGAAAACAGAAAGTGACTGAGGCAGAGGTGGAGCAAATGATAGTGGATAGCTTGCACAGGATGGAGGTGGACAATGAGGGTGAAGATGAGGTGCCAGAGAAGGATGACAAGGAAGAACCAG
>NW_026261183.1:0-16918 GCF_024613125.1 Pisolithus orientalis | reverse complement strand
CTGGATTGGAAGCACTTGCACAGCAAAACAAGAGCACGCGGTGCTGATTTGACTCCTTTCATTTCCGGCGATCCTTAACAGTGCCTCGCGTGAGACAGGACATGCCAGTAGCCGTAAGTTTCAAAGATAACATCAACTTGAGCGTCACGGCTATGACCACACTACATATTGGAACAGTTATGCTGGCAAAGTATGTTGGACCAACGCTTATCTATCGCTCACTATTCTTTCTGTCCCCCTCTTGCGCGGTTGCCAAACGTTCTTGTACCCAGCGATCCCTCGTCACCGATCGGAAGCCACATGTCAAGAAAACTTGTAGTCCAACGATGTTCACATGCTGTGGGAGGCGGTAGCTTGTCCGCCGATGTACTACCTGGGACCGAGGACGAGATAATGCTGGACGGTCACCCTTTGGCGTCTGATACGACACTAAATGCCCACAGACCAAAGTTCGTCGACCCCAAGTGTTGTTACCTGCTTGACGGGCGATCGACTGGATGTTCCCTTTCACGTAGTTATTTATGTCCAGGCCCGCCCACTTCTATCACCGCACAACGTGCCGCCGCTGACGGACCTAGTCGAAGAGAGCATATGTATGATACTCCTATCATGCACCACGCGCACTCCCCGCGAGTCATCACCTGTGCTATGCAATCACGTACTACCACGACGCGCCTGCGAAAGTCTGCAGCCATCGTGCGTGTACGGGTGCTTTTGTGGAAAGGCCACCGCTGATGACCTCTCAGCTTAATCGCATATGGCCGCAGAACTTGGGCAGTGACACCCCCGTTGTTGGGTAGGTCTCCTTCATCATAGTCTCTGCATTCTTCCCCTACCGACATAACCCCCTTTGCGTTAAGAACCACCTCCCAGTCACCAATATTGCCTCATATAGACACGGTAAGTAATTTACAGGAGAATCGCAAACACCCGTGGAATCGTTTTGGCAGGGTCCCTCTATCATGAAATTACTTCTTCCTGACAAGCGGTCACTCTCTGACATGAGGCTTCCTCCTATCGAACCTATGGATGTGAGATTTCTGTTTACCGCTGTCCCCCACAGCTCGTCATTTGTCATAGCCAACTATCCACATGCCCTCGCTGCTAGATGCAGCTGAGGAAAGTCGCAAGTTATCGGAAGACGTCGGGGAGGCCAACGAAACCTCTATGATCCCCCGAATTCCCTCGGTTAGTAATGTCCAATTCATTGCTATCGTGGAAAGAGAAGTTTTTTTCATGGTACTCATTATAACATGCAGGGCAGTACTCACTCGCGTCGCACGGGCGTTCAACATAGAGCAGACGGGGTCAATGATGTGGGTTACTGTCGTTCTATAGGCAGCAGAACGTCTGCTATAAATGTAAGTGTTCAGCCCACAGCTATTTTATTGCTGCCTGCTTAGAAGGACTAGCTCTTTTCCTCAGGAGGTCTGCACCATGAGGATGGAAATGCGAACGAGGTCCATGGTCAATCTCACGGCACAGAACTCGCTACAAACGATGTGAGAGAGGTAGGCTCGTCTCCCATGATTTCTACGCACTTACTTGCTGAAGACTAGAAAGTACCTTCCCTTGGACTCCTCGTCCTTGCTAGATGTAAGTATTGAGTTTTGTTTTCCATGTTTCGTGTTTCAAGCGCCTACTCTACAGCATCCAGCCACGAGCCAGCCAGTGGAGGCAGAGAAAGAGCGACGGGGTGCTGATTTTCAGAGTCATTTTTTCCAAACGGAAAGGGAAGAGCCAGTACGTATGAGTCATACTATGATAGTCCGCCCTTTGCGATCATCTATGGCGTTATAGAACTTCATGCCAGAACCTGCAGCTGGAGACAACCCTCCGTCGCCAAGCTCGGGCCTCAAGACTCGGGAAACAAGCCTGATGTTCACATTCTTTTGGCGACGTAAACACTCACAAAGGGCCCAGGAGAGCGAGCAAGTCTCGTCAGAGATCGTGTACACTGCGCGTGATAAGAGAGTGAGTGCTTATAATCATGTCTCTTCGTTGATGTGGATTCGATCGACGTCATATAGCCTTTGGTTGTCGCAAATCGAAACAGGGACGCACGCGCACAAGAACGAAGCAACGTAGACACAACATTAGACCGGGTAGGCTGCTCTGGAATGCCTTTTATGAATTTCTAACGTGGCTATAGTGCGACACTACTTGGACCGCGACATCCAGCTCACCGTCTGTCGCTGATGGGGGAAACGCGCAGGGAATCGATGCTGAACACCATGGCTGTTGTTACGTGTGCTGCTTCAAAGGTGAATTATTGTTGACTCCCTTGTTTCCTTTCCTACCTGATAGCAAGCGGCAGTGCGTTGATTCAATGAAGTTCACATGGGGATGATGATCAGGTATTATAATCCCATCTGGACTTGACGCCCTTACGAACAAGGTCAACGTTATACTTCATGCATCTTCATGATGGTTCATGATGCGTTCAGATCTATTTCCATTGTCGATCTGTCGGGTCTTGCTCTCGTTACCCATGATCCGTGCTGTCTACAATCACATCCCCGATGTATCTATACTGAGCCTTTTGTAGAGCAAGTAGGTACTCGTGGCTACAAGATTGTGATATCACGTTTTGCCGAATTCCCATTCTAAACACATGTACCCATGCTCAGGGTGTCCATCAAGTGCTTCGAGCGCAACAGTCAGATGTTTGCTGCTATAATGTAAAATAGCTCATTAATTCTGACCCACGATAAATGTCATTGTCGGCTTAAACATGCCTGACCGTGAGTCGGAAGTATCAAATGGCGGTGAGGGTGCCTCGTCACGACAAACAGACGCAATGTAAGATTTCAACTTGCACACTTGCTGAAAACAATGGATATACTCTCGGATATCTATGTCTAATCATGCCTGATCTGCTAACAAGCTCCTCGCATATTCCACCAAAGCCCTGGTAACGATCGCTGCTCTTTCAACTGCGATTGACGGGAGAGTCGAGCACCACTTACCGAACCGGACGACCAGTCATCCCTTTGCCTTGGTATAGTATCGGACGAGTGAACTAAGCACAGCGAAATCAACAACCGGCGCCAAACAAAAACCAAGCCTGGAGCTCACCTCCATTGTTCCAGCAATATCCAGATGCGCCCATTGCACGGTCGGCTCAGAGCCATCTTTGGGTTCAATACCATCGACGAAAGATTTCAGGAACAACGCTGCAGTGCATGAGCCAGCTGGTTTGCCACCAGTCTACATATAGCCGTCAGCTCAAGTTCCCAGAGTGATTACGAGAATTATACGACATACGTTGCATAGATCAGCGTTGGATGAATAAATCTGTGGTCCGTAGTCTTCATCGAGTGGCATACGCCAGAAACGGTCGTATTCTACTTCGCCCGCCGCGCTCAATTTCTCCCAGAGCTTATCCGATGTCTGTACCAATGGAAAGTGTAAAGGGGACCCTCCTCTAAAGAAGAAGAGCAACGCACAGTGAAAACCCCCGAATAGACCTCACCCAGAGCTACATCCATGGCCCTGTAGGGAAGTCAAGTAATAGTACGAAACAGCGAGATCTGGCTTACCCCGTCAGAGTGGCCACGTCGATGAGGGTATGTGGTTTGAACTCAGTGGATGCATAGTAGAGAGCATCTACGAGTTCAGATTAACAGGGGAAAGGGGGGAGGGAAGGTAATGCCACAAGTGATCCTGACATACCAGCAAGGATTAGGCGTCCTTCCGCGTCTGTGTTGTCAATCTCTACGGATTTCCCGTTCATGGCATAGACACTAAGCGCGAAATCCGCCGATCAGGAGCCACAATGAACACAACGACTGCTACATACATGTCGCCAGGTTTGTTCGCACTAGGACCAGGCATGTTTTCACAAAGGGGGGTGACGCCAACGACGTTGATTCTTTGGGGGAGAAGTTATCACGAGGAGTATGTGCTGAGAGGGGACACACACGGGAGTTTGAGTTGAGCGATCGCTAAGATCGAGGAGACAACAGTCGCAGCACCACCTACAAGGTATCAGAATCCAAGTCATCGCCAATATGCCACACCATCTTACCCATATCCCCTCGCATGAGTTTCATTCCCTGAGGATATGGTTACGCCGTTAGAGAAGGACAATTTTCACTAAGCACTTACTGAGCTGGGTTTCAAGGAGATTCCTCCTGAATCGAAGGTGATACCTTTGCCAACGAATGCCAAAGGCTGGTCATTGGGTGAAGGGACACCCTTGTAATGTCTAGTATAGTGTTATCCGAGTCCAGAGTGCGCAACGAATGGAAGCTTACATCTCGAGGAATTTGGCAGGTTCATCAGTGCCCTTTGTTACCGAGAGGAATGTTCTCTAACAGAATCCGGTATAACTTCTCCAGCTGCAAGGACGAAGAAAACCAACTTACCATCCCCTTCTTGGCGGCCCAAGCTGAAGGGGACTTAGCATGGGACGCGAGACAAAAGAGAGACTCTAACCTTCGTCGTGGACAATTATTTCGACATTGTCGAGGCCCTCGAATTCAGCCTTTACACGCTCGGTGAAAGCCTACTCAGCATGTTAACACCATGTCATCCGTACTGACATCACCGTGCTTACAGTCGGAGTAACAATATTTGCGGGGAGTTCCATCAACTGATGAAGAATTACTGCACGAATCCGCGCTAGTTCGAATGAGAATTTACCGTCCGAGCAAAGTTCTGAGCCTTTGCATAGATAACACCACGATCCCATTCGGCCGAAGCTGCACTCGCTGTAAGGTTGAACTTTTCAGGCGCTGGTTTCATCGGGCGTGGATCGAAAGCCGACGGTGGGGAAGTTTTGAGGGTGAAATCATATAAAGCTAGGTGAGCAGCGACAGCTATGATACGCAAACGCTGTCAGAACGTTGCAGAACGAGTGGGAGACAGAAGTGTACCCGCAGCATGGGGATCGAGTGAAACATCAATGACGGCTTCCGATACACCCTCTCCGAGCGTCTTTACGCTCTTCACGCCACTGCCAACAGCCTTGCGGACAACTTCTCGACGGGCATTCCCTTTCTTGTCGGGGAATGCCTCACCGAGAGAAACGAGTGCAGTGACATTGTTCCCGGGGACGCCATAGAACAAATGTGAGGAGCCAACCTTTGCAGGCTTCTGAGAGGGAGGTAGTTTGGACCACAGCACAGCTGGATGGACTGTTGGGACCGCACTGGATGTAGGATTCTGGGGATCGATTGGAACAATGTAGGCCTTTGTAGACATGAGTCGTTGCAGAGATAAGGATCTAAATTGGACAGCTCTGCGTGCGACGAACATATGTAGTATCGGGATCCGGGACTTGGCCTGCGAGGCTGACGCGTGTTTTCACTTCTTCTCTGGTCATGTGATGCGAAGCGTGGTTGGAGAAACCATGATGCGGTACATCATGTATGGCATTTCCGCCGGAGTCCCGCCAACGAGAAAGACCACAATAATAGGTCCGCTTTGGCGCTTCTTGGGACAGTCAGGTAGGCATGAGGTAGGGCGTTAATTGAGAAGTTTCACACTCGCCCCGCACACTTATAAACAAGTGACTAAATATTTCCTTGCCGAGTGTAGAGGCTCTCAGGATGCCCTTCCAACGTACCAACGCCCCGCTCATCAAATGGACACTGTATAGTATTCACCTCAAATGCTATCAGTTGAAGACGTTGGCTTCGTGAGACTGCTATATATTCTAGCGAAGATGCCCGCAAAGTATGCTCTACCAACACTTATCCATCACTCGCGTATCCATTCTGTCTCTCCTTTTCCATTTTCTGTGCACTCTCATACCGCAACCCATTGTCACTGCGTGGTAGCCATACCCACTCCGTTACCCAACGATCAGGGGACTTAGGTCCCAAGGTGCAATTCACCGACCAAAACCATGTGCCTGCAGAAGTCCGTTGCCCATCGCGTGTGCATGGACGCTTTTGTGGGTGAGCTACTATTGATATCCTGTCAGCGCATGTGACCACAGAGGTTGGGCAGTGACACCCTCATTAGTAGGTAGGTCTCTTTCATTGTAGTGGCCTTGCTTTTCCCCTACGAAGACGATACACCACGCCAAGAATCATCTCCGAGCCACCAATACTGCCTCAAAAAGACACCGTCAGATAAAGTGAGAACATGTGTGGGGAATTATTTTGGCTTCTGGCAGGGCACCCATTTATTAAGAATATACTCCTTGAGGAGTGACTACCATCTGAAGATGTGAGTTTTCTAAGGTTCTATTTACTGCGGTTCTTTGCTCATTACCTTTTGCAGTCGGCTATCCACACGCCCTCGCTGCTAAATGCACTCGAGGAACACAAGTTGCCGGAAAACATCGTCGGGGGTCCAACGCATTCTCGCGAGTACTGTCGGTTAGTACTATCCTTTCTTATTGTTGTCGCGAAAAGAGAAGGGTGATTTCACGATACTCATTATGACATAGCGTGGTACCCAGCTCGTGACGTGGATGTTCAACATAGGGCAGGAGAGGCCAATGTTGCGGGTTACCTAAAAGTTGGAATTTCCTGTGGCTCGCTCACCAAAAAGCACGATGCCTGCCCAACCTCCGACTGAGCAGCAGCGGAACCACGCTGATTTTCCGTCAGTTCCAATTTTGAGGAAAATTCCACGACTCCTGGTTCCAGGTGGGAATCGGCCACCTCTCACCAGCGATTGTGCCTGCACAGTGTGCAGAGGTAATTTTCCATCATCCCTCGCAATTGTGACATCAGCACTGAGCTCAGTTACGTGTTGTGTAACAGATAGTGGTCACATCAACTGAGGATCGAAGTTGACCGACAGACCCTCGCCCCCCCTGGTGAGTATGTTCCTTTTCCTGTATCAAAGCACGACTAGAACCAGCGAGGATGGCACCAAAGGATGTCACGCTCTCTTTACGTAGTTCCCAAGATTTCGGGCACTGATACTTCTTATTAGTATGTACTTCACACGTTCGCTTCCAGACGTTCAGCATCTTATGCCTACCATCACAGCATTACCCTTTCAAGTGCCAATAGTGGTAGTTCAACTTTAGAACGTCACGTCCGCAAGCGCAAGGGTCCGTTTGACCAAACAGATGCACACTTGCTGTGTTTAGCTATGGGACGTTATAGCTTGAAGCTGTTGGATGCATTCTAGATCACCCCCTGTGCGAAAAGGGAGTGTGGTAAACAGTCCTCGAATGCCGATCCCCAAGGGTCCAAAGCTCCGGCTGCTGCCTTGAAACGATGAAATTCAACCGGCACACTTGATATCGTTCGAGGAGGTCACTCTTGGAAGACAATCGAATTCCCGTGCTCGTGCTCCCAGTTACGCTACCTTGGCCCTAGGTGGCATCCTGTGGCATATGCATGCCTGCCATTACAATAAGGTGAGCGTCGCAGGAAGCACTTACATATATTTTGCCATGTCCCTATGCACAAGGCCGCAGCCCGAGCCGAGCTTGTTGTGTAGAGCCCGGCGGCTCGGCTCATGGCTCGGCCCGAGGCTATGAGCCCTCACAAGCTGAGCCGGGGCTACGCTAAATCCATTTATTTGCTGTCTAGTCTAGTGGCACTATCTGATATTATAAGTGTGGATTGTGGCGTCGGTGTCCCCGTGTGGCCTCCGTGCGCCGGTGCCGTCTTTTGAATTGCTTTTGGGGCGGGGCCCCGCGCCTTCGTCGATGTACATAGCTCTTCTAATGTTGTCGTTTATATTACGTCGCGCGCACGTCGCTCGCATCTAGGAACTACATAATGAATATGCACACTCCTATCTGTGTGAGTTGCGTGTTACTTGAAAAAGGCAGTGTTGGTACGAGCGTCAGTATTACCTCCGTAAAGGGTGCTCTCGACAGTTTCCCTTGTATGATGTCAGCTTGCGTAGTTTACACAACTCGGTCCAAATGCTCCAAGTTCATTGTCGTTAGAAACGCAACAGGTGCGCTTACTATGATGGCTTTGTACAAGCTTGTACTTGGCCCCTTCATCAACCATGCTGGCAGATCGGGCAGCTACTTACCTTGTCACAACAACTGCACCACAGCTGACGAGTTGACAGCCCGCAACCAACCTTCCCTGTTACTCTTATATGCGCCGCAGCAGACAGATCAAAGATGGGCCTGTTATGCTTCCATCGCGTTGTCCGATAAGAAGCCTATGACATGTTTTTTTTCGGCCCAAGTTGCCTGTTATCCCAATGGACTCACATGTGATGCTGCGGAACGTTCACCTTCACAGTTGTCTTATGACGATACCGAAAGTTGGTCAAGACACGTTTACTTCCGGGTTGCCAAGTAATATGCAAGGATTGCAAGCCCCGCAAAGCTTTTGAGCAGCGTGTAAACCACAGTAGGAAACACCCTGATTACATTAGGAAGTTTTTCAGAAACAAGCTGGGAACCATCCCTTGCTATGGCGGGCAGTCATCAAGTAGGAGTGGCAGAATGTGCTGGCACTTTGCAAATCAAAAGAGTGGCGTTCACTGACGAAGACCGAAAGAGCTCGGACCTACACAGCGAACGCCACGTTGTTCACACGGGATAGTTTCATGTTTTTATTTTTTATTTTTATAATCCTCCTTGAATCTTCGCTGGATAGGTGTGGAGAAAGTGACAAGGACAGACGACCAGCTGGTCGTTCCTTTTACTGCCAGGGTTTCGACCGTTTCAATACATAATGAAGTGTATGTGATGGCAGGTGTTACTCATTTGGCCTACATCTGACAAGACATATGGCAGCAACAACTCTGGCCATGAGCCCCATCAGTAAATCACTTTTGCTGGCCAGAGCTGGCCAGAGCTGTCCAGCACTGGACAGATTCCCTAGGACTACCAGTTCACAAAGCAGTCTACTGATGCCTCACAAGCTGAGCCAGGACTATGATAAATCCATTTATTTGCTGTCTAGTCTAGTGACACTATATACAAAATAGCTGTGGCTACAGAGCCAACAAATCACAATTAAAATATTCTTGATGCTGAAATCTTATAGAGTAGGGTGAATATGTGTAGATGAAATACTTAGTTACAAGATATTGAGGTGCCAAGCATCAGGCCAATGTCTGACCCATTTTTACAATTATTAGTCACTTGTACCAGAGATCTAGTCCAATCCAGGCATCCAAATTTATGGTTTACAGGGAGAAAGTTATGCTATCAAGAAGCACTCATCAAGTGTGACAGAAGAGTGATAAGTAGGGTGTTGTGGTTGTGTTGCGCTGGTGCCAGTGACTGTTCAAACATTCATTGCCAATGGTGTCACCTGGCCAAGTACAGTACACTTGCTCATAATGCATACTAGTTGCATGAGCCATTTCCCTATGCAATATAACACTAGAGGATAGGGCTGTTGGGGACGGCAGGCACCTTGTTTACAGACATGCCATTGATTCCCATAATTTATGGCTAGCAATCAATATTTGTACCAGTCTAACTTTTTCATTGCAGTGCTGTCAGAGGTCTCGCCCCTTTCTCGCCATGTTGGCATTGCCACCCATGCTCTAAATGCAGCCCATCTCCCATCCTTTCCTCCACTCCATCACCTCATTATATGCTAATGAATCATTGACAATGTGATATTATTCTTCAGAGGCTTTGGTGGGCATCTTCTAAATTTCCCCACTTCTGATGAAGCACCAATTGGAGAGATGATCCCTTCAGATAATGAGTGCATGCACAGGAATGTCAGTATCAGGAACTCACATGTTGTTGTTGAACACAAATGAATAGCCATCCAGAAAGGCAGGATATATGCTGCATATGTACCCACCCAGTAACCACATGACATTGATGACCCCCAAGCACTTGAGGATGTAGTGGACTTCATGAGATTGTGATGGAGATCAGACATTTGAAGCCATAGACAGCTGACATCAGTCAAATTGCAGGGCATACACCTGCAACTGTAAGGCAAATGATGATACTCTTTGCATCTGCCAAACTTGAAACCACATGTAGCATATTTCTACTCAGAGAATGTTAATGCATGATGGAAATGAGAAAGACATACCTTTGCATTCTAGCTTCATGGACAAGTAACACATCTGGCACAAGGGCATGTAAATATCTAGGTCTGAGGGTGTACAGTGGTTGGTGATAGCTGATGCCATGCCCTGCATACCAAAGGTGATGCAGAAAGTGCAAGACAAGGTGGGTTCTGGGGAGCTTACACCCTTCAATGCATACATGGCATTGTTGCACAGCTGGGGCAGGGATACAATTTGACTGTTGTGCAATTTTGATGAAAAGATATTCACTCAACATCTGGGCAAATATCTGTGACAAGAGGACCAAAGGCTTGTGGCTCTCAATTGTAAGACAATGTTAGACTGGGAAAGAGCCAAAGTGACATAGATTGCACTTGCACCAAACTAGAGTACAAAGACACATGCCTTCAAATCACTGCCACCATCAATTGGTCTTCATCCACATATAAACTCTTGGGCTTGGAGTTCGAACAGATGAACAGGGACAGTCTAGGCACACAATTGTACATGGGCACATGCCTTCAATTCACTGCCACCATCAATTGATCTTCATCTGCAAGTTAACCACCTTTACATTTGAGCTCATTACAATTGTACATAAATGCAAGTACATAAATGTGCACCAACAAATCTTTGCCCATGTGACTTGAATTGGACCTTGTAAAGGGGAATGTTCATGGATGTTGAAAAATGAGCAATGAATTTCAAGGTGCAGTGACCTTGTAAACAAGGTGAAATATGTAGGATGAAATGCTGACATAATGTGTGACCTTTGTGACAGTTGTAACTACAAGACAGTCTACAACTTCCAATAGCTAGTCAACATCGTTTGCATCACATTCCACAATTCCTTGCAATGCATCTCTCCACAAAACTGTTATGCCCGAGTGCAGTGACTTCTTCAAATGGAATAGGCATGAAGCGCTGTCACACACCAAAGGTGTTTGGTGAGGTGGACATGGATGTAGCTGATGAATGGAGGTGAAGACCATAGCCCTCATGCAAAGAAGGACAGCCAGCAATGTTGGCAGTCATCCCTCACACAAGAACAAGTTGTCAATGCCAAAGAAAAAGGAGGAGGCAAGTTAAGTGCCAATAAAATTCTTAAGCGCCCATGTATGGCATTCCAGTTTTCGACATATCTCCACCAATTCTGCAGACACCGAAACCATTCCCACACTTGCTTGTAGTGCTCAGCCATGCGATCCTACCTTCCAGGATTGGAAAGGATTTGTGCACTCCACACGTTTCTACAGCACTCCCTCCAAAAGATGCTCATTTCGCTAATTCTTCTGATATGGCTGCCTCCACATCAGTCATTTCGCTTGTCCCCTTTGCTAGGGACCATGGCTACATATATCTACCAGGAGTTCCTACCAGCTTCTGTCCTGAAGCGTCCTGGTACATCCCACCCTCATCTGCCCCCTCTCAGCCCATCCAGCTTGGACAGCGTGTTCTTTTTGTCGGTGTGACCTCCAGGAGGATGTTCTTTGGTCGCCTCAGGTCTGTCATTCGCTTGGAAAGGTCTTATGTGGTCGTTTCAGTCTCTCCAGTCCAAGAAGCATATGGATCCTTCCTCCCTGCCCCCTGCAACATCTTCATACCAGTCTCGTCCATCATTCTTCCAAAATTGCGACAGCTACAGTATAATCTACTGTTCTCCACTCTCCCTGATCGCATCCATGACGAGTATGATGCACATCTTGCCTCCTTGTTGCAAGATACAGCAGAAGACGCTCCCCCTTCATCCTCTCTTCCAACAGAGCCTCGTTCATGAAGTTTTTATTTGCTTCACTGAGAGGATGGTTTGGGGGGGAAAGTTGCGATCCCCTATGCTCCTGTCACCCCACAGACCCCCAAAGCTTGACCCCTGTTGACATCTGACTCACCCTGTCTGCTTTTGGATGTACTATATCAGCATCAGATCAGCGCTGCCTCTCTGTCATCCCACTTTGGCCTAGAAGCGATCTCTTCAAGATGTGACATGCACAGCCTCCCCCTGATGTGATTCCAGTGCACTTTCCCAGTTCCTGACATTGCTTGACTCATACTGTGACATTCTGACTGTCTTTGACTCACCTATTGCCAATACTTACCAATCTTTTGACTTTGCTTACTGATTCTTTGCTTTTTGGCTTACTTATCCTTACCAATGCTTACCAATGCTTTCCAAGACAATTACCCATCACTTACATTCCTTACTCATCAGTTACCAATCACTTACCAAGTGTTTGCACCTTGTTTTCCATAGGCGACGCCCCTGTACTGTATATAAGTCACTGTGCTTAGGTAGCAAAAAAAAGAAGAAGACATCAGAGAGCCCCTCTTGCTCGCAATTTATCATCTCTCAGTAAATCATTCATCAGCTTCGATAGTTGAGACTTTATTAAGGGTCTAGCTATCATCTACTTTGCTTATCATCATCTATCATCCATATACTTCACTCCAAGCCCTCCCTGAGCTCAGTACAGCTTAGGACATCAAATTAAGTCACCATCCATCCTTCTGTAGGCTGACAGCAGTCTACCCTATCACTTTCTATCACATTCTTGCTCCCTCTTTGTCAGGAGCACCCCCAACCCTCAGCACTCATCTTTGAGTGTTGTAGCTCGCAAAAACCCTCCCAAAGAACAGGTTCTACCATCTAGGTACCGCATAGGCACACCACCACTCATTTTCATTGTCTTTTGTGTTGGTTTTGGTTGGTTTTCACCACTGAACCTCACTTTGACTCACACCATCTCAGGAGAAGCCAAATATGACTCTATTCTCATGGTTGTCAATCAGGGTTTGACGAAGGCTGCCCTGTTCATTCTGTGTCATAAAACAATTGACTCCATTGGGATCGCCTGGCTATTCCATCAATTCATATACTCTCGATATGGAATCCTGGAGTTGGTTATCTCAGATTGCAGACCCCAGTTTGCCTCATCCTTCACAAAGGAACTATACAAAGCGATAGGGGTCAAAACCAAGCTTCCCACTGGATACCATCTGCAAACTAATGGAGAAAGCAAACAGGTAAACCAAGAAGTGGAAGGATACTTGCACCTATACTATGCCAAAGCCCCAAACTCATGGGCTGCCAAGCTTCCCTCTGCCAAATTCACCCACAACGCCCAGATTCATTCAGTCCATTGAATGACTCCATTTTCGCTACTCCTTGGATACGAACCTTCCCCTTATCCAGAGGTTCGGCTCACTGTGGTCCCATCCATGGATGAAAGGCTAGAACGATTGGCATCAAACTGAGATGTCACAATCCTAGCACACAAGAAGGCACAAGATCTGATGTGTTTGCACTCAAAAGGGTCTTATGTTGCACCCAAGGTAGGAGATCAGGTTCTCCTGGATACTGGGCATCTTCGTATCAAGAACCAGTGTGACAAGATTGCACCCTGATGTCTTGGGCTGTTCAAAGTGACTCAGGTTGTCTCACCCATCACCTTCTGATTGGAGTTACCACCAACGTGGAAGGTACACCCTGTGTTCCATGCCTCTCGGATCTTTCCTTTCACCGAAAACGATACTTATGGGGCTGTGCCCACAGCACCCCTTCCAGAATTGGTGGATGATGAAATTGAGTGGGAGGTTGAGTCGATAATCAATCACAAGGTTGATGGTCGACAAGGAAAGAGGCAGTACCTGGTCAAGTGGAAAGGGTTCCCCCATTCATCTAATACTTGGGAACCTGAAGAACATATAAAAGATCACATGTCAGAAGCACTTGACCAGTACAAACTCACCTGACACCTCAAAAATTAATGGATTCCCCTTGATCAGTCAACACCAAAAATGACTATGTCGACCTCCCTCGTGCCTCAGAATCCATTCACAACACTGACGATGATGAGCTCATTCCCCCCATCACTATCTATGCCACAACCTCACCTCCAACATCCCCTGCCAACTTTCGTGTCTCTGGGTACTCCTCACTGCTGTCACAGCCCCATCCACTATCGCCCCTTGTCCCCTGGACTTGAGAACTGTGTCCACTCCAGGGCCTCTCGGTTAGATGTGTCCCGATCCCAAAGGCCAGAGTCCCCCTCAGTGAGGACAGTAACCAGCAGGGAAAGGGTAAGGCACACACTGACCATGACTCTGATAGTGGACCTGCCAACAAGGATCCCACTGATGCTCCCCAACCTTCCAACTTACGCACCACCTTCCCTACCTACCCCAGACATGCCAAACTTGCCACCCTCAACCTCCTCACCAGTGCAGCCGCTGCCAGGGATGACCAGCTGTGACTACCAATCGCAGCAGGTGACTACCTGGACATTGTTCGGGCACTTGACATCTTCCATGATGGGGACCACATTGATGGGTGCACACCAGAACAGGTTGAATATTTTAGGCTGTTGTCTCAGATCTACCGAGCGACAGACTTAATTAATGCAGCCATCTCCAAAATATGTACGCAGAAGCTTGCTGGGGTTGCCCCTTTATTGGAGGTAATCATGATCAACATGCTGGAGAAGGGATCTTCAGATATCTCTGAGGCCATAACCAGAGGAGCCTACCATCATCTTCGAACTTCTCAAGTTGATGGGTATCTTGCACCACCTTCCACCAGACTTCTTGATCAAATTCACCCAAAACAAGAGGAACCATTGGTTTCGGGCAAAAAGAAGATCACTGATCAAGACAAGGAGAAGGCTTGGCATGCTATGGAGTTAGGGTTTGTCAACTCTGGAGAACTGTTTAAAGAGGTTGGTGCTTGTCTGGGAACTGGGACTCACAACTCCACTTGGGAGACCTTATTGCAGGATGCCTCTTGGGCTGGCATGCATAAACAATATCACAACACCATCTACGCTGCCAACCCTCTCCCTGTGTGTCCCTTTGTCCCCATCCCTTCGGATCAACTTTGTTTCTACCTTGGAGGACAGTCTCCCATGCCTGACGGACACCCCCTTCATCCCCACACCTGTTACCAGTGCCATTACTTGGGACACTGGTCTTGCCACAATGGACGTGGCTCCCACTATACTCCGGCCTTCGAAGAGTCATAGACTCCATCACCTCCATCACCTGTCGCCACTCGCACATGCCCCTGCATTTTCACTACTCGCTGACCCCTATCCGCCCGTCCCACCAATGTGACTTCCAGCCCATCCTCAAGGGTCTGAGGACCTTAGAGGGGGGGTGATGTTACACCTCCATCAGGGGTCTTTCCTTTTTTGACTCTTCGCGGTCACATGCATCATGGCCTTGTCACGTCTCTCATAATCGTTGCCATCTTAGGGGCTCAAATGCTCCAGGGAACGTACAGATCTCCTGCTGTCAAGGTATTTCCAATACCTGTCAAGACTGTGTTGCCATTGTGATCCAGTATTCCACCACCCTCTCTGATGGATGACTTGTTCCCTTCTTGTTCCATTGACTCGTTTCTGACTCATTTATATTGCTCACTTGTTGTATTATAGTTCCAGTGTCTGGCTCCTCGCTGCACATTGATTGTGCCAGCCAGTATAGCCTTCATTGCCTCCCTACCCCCATCACTGACACCATATGACTCTTATTTATTTCACTGATCATTTTGTTGATTACTGCAGATACGTGTCGCGACATGTCTGTCGCAACTGGTATGGTACTCGTACTTAGGGGTATATAATCCTATGTACTTTGTCCTGTATCTGCAGTTTTTTGATAGCTTGCAACTGAGCTTCATCCCTTCGCTCTCATCCTTGTTCTCTCTCTGTGCAAACAACCTTAGGGACTCACCAGCAGACAGAACCTCTGTCGGATTATTGTGATAACTCAGCCATAGGGGTTACGATAAGTTCAGCCTGTAGACTCCCACCTCACACGCTGTGAGTCAAAGTGAGGTTCAGTGGTGAAAACCAACCAAAACCAACACAAAAGACAATGAAAATGAGTGGTGGTGTGCCTATGCGGTACCTAGATGGTAGAACCTGTTCTTTGGGAGGGTTTTTGCGAGCTACAACACTCAAAGATGAGTGCTGAGGGTTGGGGGTGCTCCTGACAAAGAGGGAGCAAGAATGTGATAGAAAGTGATAGGGTAGACTGCTGTCAGCCTACAGAAGGATGGATGGTGACTTAATTTGATGTCCTAAGCTGTACTGAGCTCAGGGAGGGCTTGGAGTGAAGTATATGGATGATAGATGATGATAAGCAAAGTAGATGATAGCTAGACCCTTAATAAAGTCTCAACTATCGAAGCTGATGAATGATTTACTGAGAGATGATAAATTGCGAGCAAGAGGGGCTCTCTGATGTCTTCTTCTTTTTTTGCTACCTAAGCACAGTGACTTATATACAGTACAGGGGCGTCGCCTATGGAAAACAAGGTGCAAACACTTGGTAAGTGATTGGTAACTGATGAGTAAGGAATGTAAGTGATGGGTAATTGTCTTGGAAAGCATTGGTAAGCATTGGTAAGGATAAGTAAGCCAAAAAGCAAAGAATCAGTAAGCAAAGTCAAAAGATTGGTAAGTATTGGCAATAGGTGAGTCAAAGACAGTCAGAATGTCACAGTATGAGTCAAGCAATGTCAGGAACTGGGAAAGTGCACTGGAATCACATCAGGGGGAGGCTGTGCATGTCACATCTTGAAGAGATCGCTTCTAGGCCAAAGTGGTATGACAGAGAGGCAGCGCTGATCTGATGCTGATATAGTACATCCAAAAGCAGACAGGGTGAGTCAGATGTCAACAGGGGTCAAGCTTTGGGGGTCTGTGGGGTGACAGGAGCATAGGGGATCGCAACTTTCCCCCCCAAACCATCCTCTCAGTGAAGCAAATAAAAACTTCATGAACGAGGCTCTGTTGGAAGAGAGGATGAAGGGGGAGCGTCTTCTGCTGTATCTTGCAACAAGGAGGCAAGATGTGCATCATACTCGTCATGGATGCGATCAGGGAGAGTGGAGAACAGTAGATTATACTGTAGCTGTCGCAATTTTGGAAGAATGATGGACGAGACTGGTATGAAGATGTTGCAGGGGGCAGGGAGGAAGGATCCATATGCT
>NW_026261182.1:0-16966 GCF_024613125.1 Pisolithus orientalis | reverse complement strand
GCGTAAGAGGAGTGAAATATCGTAGGTCTTAATACTCCACACTTGCAAGTTTTCTCACTTGTTTGGAGGTCTACCCTTAAACGAGGGCATGAACTGCAGAAGAAACTGAACCCTGACTCCGAATTCCATAAGAAACGTGACATCGACGGCCTGAAGGATGCGGTACTGCAAGTCAAAGAATTTCTCGACAGAATCCCAGGTGTGAAAAAGGAGCCCCGGAAGAACTGGATGTCGCATACAAAGCTATTGTTGCTGTGAAGCAGGTTCCAAAGAAGGAGAAACCGTCGCTCAATGTCGAGGATCTCGATCTGTATGAATTATGAATCGCTGAGATGTATTAGGAACATTTCAATTTGTACTATAGGCTACTATCCCGAGTTTATCCTGCTGTACCGAATTGATAACTATGGTGATCGCGTTCGAAAGCGAGACTGGAGATACAGGTTTTCATACTTATTACGAGACCAACTTACAGAAGCAGAATACAGAGAACCGTACGAAACATGGCCAGGAACCAGTACTTGACCCATATGCGAGAGACAAGGAATGTAACAACTTTGGCAGGGGAAGTTGTCCTTCTTCACCTTTGCATGAACTTTCGCAGGAACCAAGTTCAGCCTCGTTGCTATTGCAATTTAGAAGTAGAAAGCTTACTGCTTCGGCAGCGGACTCAGAACACCTGAGAGATCCCGCCAAGTTCCTCTGCCTCCGATGAACTGATGAGGCTGATACTGGCGTCCCAACTTCTTCAGCTCAGACCAGAGAACGCCTTGTTTCCCGTCTCCGCGGAACAATCGTTCTTTAAACCCTTCAAAATACTGGAAAATTGGTCGCATGAGGTTTGACGAAAGCTAACAAAGGAATCACTTACTCATTCCAGGCATCGACCTCGTCCTCCTGAATAAACCTTGAATCACATCTTCGTCGCAACTTGCAAATCGCATCGACTCACCTTCAAGCACGTGTCCCTCAAGACACGAAGGCACTCTATCATCTCATCTTTCCTTCTCCATGCAAATGGCCGCTCCACAATCTCCCTTATCACCGTACCCATGTCTTCCACGGCCTTCGTAACGACATCTCCGCGTGAAAGATTCGTACGGAAATCTTTCAACGGGAACGTGTTACCAATGATGCGCCCAGGAGCACGCTGTGGGTTCAACTCAGGTCCTGGCGAGGCAGTCGGCGTAGGCAGACCAGGGCTGCCCCTGGGAATAGCCTTGGAGAGTGGCGATCCTTCGCCTTCAGACTCGGACTCTGTTTCTGAGTCTGAGGCATTCCGCTTTTTAGGTACTTGCGATGGGCCGGCCGGGGAAGGTGTGGGTTTCAAGGCATATGGCCGCTTCTTTGCAGGACTTTTGCGGTCGAGAAGGATCATATCCTCGTCTTCGTCTGCTGCGCAGACGTGACCATCCTTCCGTGCTCTTGGCGCTTTCTTTGGAACTGTGGAACTCAAATTCAGGTAGGCTTCATATGTGAGAACCTATCACGCACCTTCTTTGACCTTGAACACCTCCTTGCACGTTTCGAGGGATTGCTTCGCCCGCTTGAGCACGCGCTTAGGGGGTTCAAAGTACTTCGTAAGCTCAGGATGAGGCGGCGGCAACGGGCACATGAGAAGATCGGACACCACCGCAGCATGGAAGAGAGCCTGCTTGGTCCGGTGTATAGCAGGGTTGTAAGAAAGGCGAGGGTCAAACCACGGTTGTCGATCTCTGTTGTCGTGATCGGCATTTTTTTTATCTCGAAACAATGTGCAAACTCACCCTTTTTCATCCTTCTCACCGGCATCGGATAGGTCCATATCGTCAATAAATTGGCCCATTGCTTCGAGCTGTTCCTCAGTAGGGAGGTAGGGATGCTTGGTGATACGTTCTCCGGTTCGTGACGTGAGAGTGGTTAGTGATGGAAACGTGTAGTGTCTGATGTCGTCCGCAAAGGGCAGCTGCATCGAATTTCCTCAGTTCCGGATAGGTAGCGATGAACCACGGAAAGCACATACTTGCACCCACAGAAATAAGTCCACCTTCGGCCATACCGTTGGGGACAACACACCCATCTTCGGTTCTGATCCATCAGTTCTCACCATCCGGGCAATTGCAAGAAAACCCTTTTCGAACATCGCTTGAACGACGGAGGAGAACGCGATTTGGTCAGGTGCTGAGGTCGGGTCGGCGAAGACATAGTAGACCTCAGAAAGTGGGTAGGAGCGATTGAACTGTGCAAAGTCCAGAGATACAACCGGTAAGCAATAGTACACGGACGATCCGAATATGCAGAACAGAACGTACGTTTTTCTTCGGGAAAAAACCGCAGATATCAATACCCTGTTGGGTTTGAAGTTTCGGGAAATGACCATCTGGACAAGGAACGTATGTCGACCCGTATTTGTAGCCGAGGACGAGTTGCTCCTTCTCGACCTTTTCAACGCGACGATCGCCTTTACCCTCTTGTTCTTCGTCCTCATCGAAGTCGGCTGAGGCTACTCTCTTGCTGTCGCCATCACCTTCAATCTGTGCGCTGTCGATGACATATTCCGTATGTCTCTTCAGCTCCCTGAATACTACCTTGCCTTTGTCATCTTCGTCGTCCTCATCCGCACCCTTGATGGGAGTACCGAAAAACCGTTTCCATCCGCCAGCTCTCGCCAAGTTTGTGCACTTAGCAACCTTAACGCTAATTTCAAGGGCCTCATCTTTCCTAGCTTCCACGTCGCCCAATCTTAGTGTGTTTGAAGCCAGTGCAGATTTGGTTTCTTTGATACTTGGGGATGTGAGGGAAAGAAGTGCATGTTCCAGCGTGCCCATGAGTCCAAGGTTGTTTGGAAGTGCAGACACAAGTTGTGCATAAAAAGATTCATTTGCGCGCTTCAGAGTACGATGAGCAAGGAGGGAAAACAAGCATGTTAATTCCGTTGTGACATACCTTGATCGCAGGTTTGTCCTCTTCATGATACGGTAATTCGTCGTCATCAAAATCTACACCACTACCCCAGAGCAGAGCATGAGGACGGAAATCCGCAATATATGCGCATCACCAGACTCACACGATAGTCAGGGAAACAGCTAAGATTGACATTCTCTTGACAGTCGCTTCCCAGTCTTCGATCTCCAATGGAGATGCACCGTCTGTAACAATGACTATTTTTCGCGTCCAGGTAGGCTTCCTCTGAAGATAATTATCTTGCGTTTCAATTCCGACTATCAGACCGTCGATGGCTGGAACAACTCGACATTCAGGGAGACCGAAACCTTCAAAGGAGAAAATGTTATCATCCCAACTCACTGTCTCCCGCAGTCTCCGAAGGCTTCAACTTGTCCAACTCCGCAAGCGTTTTCGCGCTCGGGGTGCATATTGGGATGTACTCAGACACATGTTCGTATCCGCCGTGTTTCTCGTTGATTATATTATCCGTTCCTGTTTGTCGGTCACATATGATGAACGAGATGAATAACCCAAACTCTCCACGGATCCGCCACAGCGGAAGAAGGAGAGGGAAAAAAGAGTTCACCTTCGGAGCCAAACACTATCACACCACACTGGTCGGTCTTGCGTCCATTATATATCTAAACGAACAAGTTCACACATGCGCCAAATACAACGAATCGATATAGAAAGGACCGAGGCGGGCGAGGGCGGGTGGGAGGGAGCGGGAACATGGCAAACCCATAACGACATTAACATAGAACATACCATTTCTTGTATCTTCAGCTTCACAAACTGCAACGCCCACTCCAAATTAGACATTTCAACGTTTCTCGACTCGCCGTCAGGTCCAGGGGCTTGCTCCACCGTCCTCGTCGCCCCCATAGAGGGGGACAAATCGACGAGAAACATGGTTACAGAGTACTAAATGTCCAGTAAGCAACCAGCACCACAAGAAATACCGACGACCTTACTCCCGCGCGTTCTGCTGGCATCGTTGGTGGGTGACTGTGGATGGGAAACAGGGAGTATTGCCTGGCAGGAGGCACGTCGCGTCACACTTCATTAATGGTCACGTGATACGCGTGACTCGAGCCCCTGAATGGCCAGCGCATACAACGTCCGAGTCATGACTCAATAGTCGTCAAAAAAATATTACAGTTGCCAACAAGTCCTACTATGAATAAAAGCAGATTATCTCCAACTCGTGTGCAAACAGATCACAAAACTATACGAAAAGGAAAGTCAAAGAGATTACAGATCAGAATACAACTCCCTGAAGGTTAGGATCACACGTATTCCACACTATTCCTCGTCGCTAGGGGTAAGATACTCATCGTCACTCACAATCTGTCTCCGAATACTGCCCCTCGGTCGACCCCGGCCCCCATGCTGCTGGTGCAGCACCGGCCTCTCATCCTCCTCCATAGGCGTCAACGCAGACTCATACGACCCAGAACCCGACCCTCCCGACCCGGACTGCGTACTCGGTGACGGTGACGCACCAGGAAGTCCGGACCCCGCAGTAACCTTTTCGAGCGTAGCAAAGAACACCTTCTCCATCTCCTCAGCGTCGACGTATACCCACGACCCTTCCTGGTTGTACATCCGAGCATTGTCAAACATCAACTTCCACTCCTCTTTGAATTGCGTGATACTCTTGTAGTTGCCTGCGTTCATCCGTTTTCGAAGTATAGAGAGAGAGATGGGTTGCGTGATCAGCTGGTAATAGTCAGGATAATCCTACACAATCCATGAATAAATCCGGGTCGTGGAAACCATCGTCGACTCTTTACTTACCCTCTTATCAGGCAGCTCTCGGAAGAGTTCGCACCGCTTCCGCCCGTCAGTATCCTCACATGCCAAGACCGCCTTGTAAACTTCATTAAACGCCTTCTTCATCTTGTCTTTCACAACCGGGGGTAGTTCAGGCGCCTTCGTTTTCCGGCGTTTCTAAAAAAAAAAGAGAGAAGAAACATCCTCAGCACCGACAAACCATAATAATCATCCAACACAACATACCGAATCACGGTCATCCTCTTCTTCCTCGTTAACGGAGGGAGTGGCAGACATAGCCTTCGCACCTCGCTTCCGCTTACCAGCAGCAGCAGGGGGCTCATACTCAGGCGCCTTCCCCTTCCCCTTCTTATTCTTGCGCCCACCACGACCGCCATCTGTCTCCGACGCAGGCGTACTCCGTCCGGGTGTCTCAGATTCCTTGAGCAACCTATTAGCAACCCGCCGCTCCTTTTTGCCCCGCGTGCGATCAGCCAACTCCTGCAAATCCTCGCCATCCTCAACGGCCTGCATGGGGGTAAACAACATTCCTGTCAAACCATAAGTGGACCCACCATAATCCACTGCTCGTCGCTCAACCCATCATTATAACTAACCACGTTCCTCCGGCGCTGCCCACGTCCCTCAATCGCATCCTCCATGTCCTTCGCCTCAAATGGTTCATCCGTCCGGTAACATTCCGGAAGCTCCTCGAGCTGCATAAGCGACGGTGGAGGCCGTCCGCGATTCCCTGCCGCACGCCATTTATCGACGCCTTCCCGCTCTCGCTCGATATCCATTTGGCGGAAAATTTCGAGCTCCTTGTCATCGCGTGCAATGATCTCATTAAGCTCTTCATCATTCATATCACCCGCCTCTTCATTTTCCTCTTCCTGGTCCGCTTCGAGGATAGAGCGCTGAGGACGAGATGCATTTTTCAGCATATACCACTACAAACTACACAAGATACACTTACCAAAAACTCCTCCTGTTCCTCTTGCGTAGACTTGTTGTCGAAACGACCGGCCTGGATGACCTTGTCATCGATATCGAGCTTGAACCGGGCACGTGCATACATCGCCTCCTCCACACTCTTCTCCGTGATGAAACGCAAGATTCGGACAGCTTTGGTCTGACCGATACGATGCGCACGATCCTGAGCTTGCAAATCCGCGTGAGGGTTCCTGGAAGATAAATATAAGCTCAACGGCACCCGTAACTGATACCCGCCAGCATTCAAACTCACCAGTCACTATCGAAGCTGTACAATCAAACAGACATGTTTAGTGAAAACGGTTCACCACTGGAAATGAAGGGACGATGATGACATACATAACAACTGTATCTGCAGTCTGCAAATTCAGACCTAGACCACCAGCCCTCGTGGACAAAATGAACACATGGACATCCGAATTCTCTGCGTTGAACTGCTGCACGAACACAGCACGCTCCTCCGTCTTCGTGCTTCCATCAAGCCGGAAATATTTCCAGTTCATCATCTTGAGGAAATCCTCCATGATATCCATCACCTTGGTCATCTGGAAGAAGATAAGGACTCTATGCCCCGTGGCGAAAAACTTGGGGAGGACGCGCGAGAGAAGTTCCAGCTTCCCGGATGTACGGACGAGTTTCTCGTCGACTATGCTGCCAGGATTGATTTTGTCCTCGACGCTCTCAAACAGGAATGGATGTTGGCAAATCTTGCGGAGCTGCATGAGCTCATTGCTAAGACCTTTCACCCCCCCAGTTTTGCTGATGAGAAAATTGTTAGAAAACGAAAACTGCACTTGATGCACGCATACATACCCTTTCTGGTCCTTGCCATCTGCGATCATCTTGTACTTCTTGACATGCTTGTACAGCTGTGACTGGAGAGCACTCATACGGACTTTAATAACCTTCTCCACCTTATCCGGCAACTCGCTCTCCACGTCTTTCTTCAACCGCCTCAACAAAAACGGCCGCAGAACCTTGTGCAACCGGCGAATAATCAGCAACGCCTCTTCTTCGTTCAACTCGATCTTATCACCCGTCCCAGAATTGGCGAACGGCGTATTGAACCATTCGTCGAAGGATTTTACGGAGTTAAAGATCTTCGGGAGGACGAAATTGAGCAGTGACCACAGCTCCGGGAGGTTATTTTGTAGTGGGGTACCTGTGAGGATGAGACGGAATCGGGAGTGGTAGTATTGGGAAAGGGTCTGCGACAGTTTACTCTGAGTGTTCTTCATTCGGTGTCCCTCGTCTGTGCGCACGCGTCACGATTAAGTCACTACACGCGGAAGACTGGCCACTCACCAATAATCATATGCACCCATTTTATCTTGCTCAAAAATGGTCGGTCCTTGATAATGTATTCGTAGGTAGTGAGCAAGACCTGGAATTGTCCTTGCCGTAGCTGCATCTGCAGGTTGCGACGTTGTGTCGGATTACCCTTGTACGACACGGTGATCACGTCAGGCGCCCACTTCTGGAACTCTCCAGACCAGTTGGTCATCGTGCTCAGCGGGACGATGACGAGGTACGGTCCCCATTGTTTCTTAGATTCGATGAGGAACGCCACCAGCGAGATGGTTTGGATGGTTTTTCCGAGACCCTGGACGTCATACGATGTGGGCGACCTGTACACAGATAGACGATGATACGTGACTTACCATCTCGTCTGCCAAAATGCCGTTCAGTTTATTATTGTACAAGCTGACCATCCACTGCAGGCCCTTGAGCTGATAGTCCTTGAGAGTTCCACCGCGTAGCAGCGTCGGCTGCCTCGTAATTCTCTCCGATACCCGGTGGGCTACAGCGTAGTAATCTACCTTGCCTTTCTCGTCCGCGAGGTCCTTGTTCACCTGGGCGCCGAACGTCGCTTCGCTGGTCGGGCCTTCCTCACTCTCAATGGGAACGCCCGCCTCGTTTTGTTGTGCAATGACAGCCTGAGCCAACGAATCCAGGTAGGCATCCGTCTGGCGAAGGAGGTGAGTAATACGCGTGTCTTTGGCGGTATCAATCAGCTTCATGTACGCCTCCTCATCGTCTGCCTTGAGAGCCTTCAAACGCTCCTTCGAAATTCGTTCGATGCGTTTCTGCTCTTCCTTCTCCGTATACGCGTGGAAATTGGCAACAGCTTTGCCCAACCTCAGGATGCGGTCTTGCGCTTGTCGACCCACCTGCAGCACCTCCCTGCCATGTGCACAAATGACGCCGAGCTGTTCGACATGTTTGTGCTTCGCGCGACGCTCACGATCGACCCGCTGTCTTCTCTCAGCTTGCTCAGTCATGCGTGCATCGCGAAGCGTCGGCTTGCGCACGCGCCTAAAGTCTGCTCGATTGAGTGGGAGAAGCGTACCCTGGATAAGTCTCTCTGCGACGAGCGCGCGCATGGTCCGCTGCTTCTCCAGCAGACGGAGGGACTTGAGTTCGATCGTGGCACGGAGTTTGCCATGTGCATTTGGTGCTGGATGTTTGATGGTGTCCAATGCGGACGCGGACGACGACATGTGGATATCTTCCTCGTTTGGATTGTTATTGTTATCATGTTGTTCTCCGAGGATGTCGTTTGCGACGCTGTCAAATCCGCCATCGGCGATGGTGGCCTCTAAGTTTTCGAGTTCCCGAATGCGCTGAGCGACTCGCGCCTCTATGAATCTATCTCGTTCGTTGATGACCTGATGGACGTCTAGACCGGGGGGCATGATAGAAGGTATCAGCAGCCTTTGGAGCCGAGTGGCGAACAGGGAAGGATCCATGTCGGTGGGACGGGTGAGGTGTGTAAATGGCATGCGGAATGCGTTGTATGGATAGATGCCCGAACGGGGATCATCGTCGGAGAACGGACCCTTGGGTAGCTCGGAAGGGGATACGTTTGGGTGAGAAGTGGATTGTATATCCTCATCCTTGACTTGAGGGTCTATCTGGGATGGCTTTGAAACATCGACGGGGACAACACCCTTCTGTGTCTTGACGGCAGCATCGGCGATGCGGGTTGCAACATCGGTTGGAGCGACAATTTTTTCGAGTTCAAATACGACGTTGCTGTTGGGTCGAATGGCCTGTTGGAGTTGTTCTGGGATGGGCTGGCCTCTGGAGATGAGTTTGAATGCCTGTATTTGAGCACGGAGGGCGTTGATCTGGTCGGGGGTGAAAGACACGGGGCTGGTTGGGGGCAATATTGGGACAGAGGGCACTGGACCCGACACGATGGACTGGGGCGCGGAGCCATTAATGAGCATTGTTTGCTCGGTGGAATGGGCGCCATTGAGAATGGGCTGATGTGAGTCTGCGAAGCGTGTGTAAGACAAGCGCCGTGCGGAGAGAAACAAACGGACTGACTGGTTAGTTGTTGTTGTTGTTGTTGGTTGAGTGCAGCGACGCAGCTGAGTAGAGTTCGCAATTCATTCGAAGATTCTGGCGTATGGCCAGCCTGTTTGAGGTCTCGCACCCGCTTGTTTCCTGTATTTAGTTCCCGGTTGTGTATTTGCGTTGAGGACCTACCATGAGGAGTGCCTGTAGTCTGTCCTTTGGCGCGGAGACATTCTGACGTGCACTGACACTGCCGCCGCCAACTGGGAACGGCATTTGACTCGCAGCAGCCATCGCAAACAACTCTCCCGTCTGTTTTCTCTCTTCTCTCTCTTTCAGTCAGGCGGGACAGGCTGAGAGTCTTCGCCAACAACAAACACACCCAAACATCCTATTCATCTGTCACGTGATACAGCGTATTAGGTCATCATCACTTCCGTCCCCACCATCCTCCCAGCAGTCCACTCAGTCCAGCCCGGGTCTGCGCAGAAGGCTCAGGCGTCTCTACTCTGACCACTTCCTCCCGTCTGGATTTGACAGGCTGAGGTACCTCCTCTTTGTTTTGCTTGACCGGCATCTTCCCAGCACGCTCCAGTAGCCTGTCCATATCCAGTTGCACGTAGTTGAGCGCAATGTCGAAGAACAGGGGCTTTTGATGCGCTTTCGGGTCTCCGTTTACCGTACCCCCGTTGTACGCAAACCACTCTTTCTTGACATTCGGCGAGGCCTCGGATATCGATGCATCTAGAGCATCGACCACACCCAAGGGCAGGAGGTAAGACGCGTCCACCGCAGTGGTGACACCAGCAACAGTAGATAACGTAGACCGCGTCTCGCGAAGGTGAAGCGTAGCATGCTGAATGAGCGTCATCGCCTCCGCATACCTTTTCACAGCAATATAGCACTGCGCTAAGTAAAAACATCTATTCATACCTGCATGAGTACCCTGGGTCTCTCCCTTCCACAGAAAACAACCTACCGTCGGGCTTTTGTGAATGTCAATCTCGCTTCGACAGCAGAGGCAAGTTCGGGGCTCTCATCCACGATACTCAGACTTCGCATTTGAGTCAAACTCTGAATCACTGTCTCCAGCAATTTCACTACCGCTGGGTACAACCTCCCATCCACCTGCTCCTTCTTTGCCTTCGACGTATTTTGAGCGGCAGCGGGCTGGTGTGAACTGAGCAATGCGGAAACCAGTAACAGGTCTCGTTGGATACGACGAGAAAGCAGCTGGAAAACGATATAAGCATGCACGAACTGCACGTCACGCGTGCCAGCTGCAGACGTCCCCGCATTGTTAGTACTCTGTCAAAGTCAGTCGATCGCTGAGCACGTAGAAAACAGTCCCATACCTGCTGGGCTTCCACGAGCTTTCTTGCCACTTCCTCTGCATCGCTGAGGGCAGAAAGGACTCCATCATAAGCCGCAACACCTTTCTTCGATCCAGTGCCTTTTCTACCCTTGCCCCTTTGTTTTTTCTTGTCACCCTGCTTCTCCGACGCATCGCGGGAAGTATCAGAAATTTTCGCTTCCGCCTCTTGCACCTTCAACAGCACATCCACGAGCTCCGGGTTGCGCACCGGAATCGGTTGGCCCTCCCACATCAAAACCTGAAGCTTCTTCTTCGCCTCACCACGACCCGATATATCGCTCTCCTGTTTCAGCTTCTGCAGTAAAGATTCGCACCCCTCTACAATATCATTCCTGTGTTTTCCGGCCAACTCGGTGACGATCGCATCGACATCGTAAGCTTTTTCCCTACCCAATTCGTGAGCACAATACCTAATCTCAGGACCGATCTCATCCGCAAACAGCGTAGCAAGTGCCTGATCTCTGCTCGTCTCCGCCCGATCAGCCAACTCATCCAAAAGATACCTCGCAACGCTCAGTTGAACGAGCGCATCCTCAAAATCGTCCCGATAGCGCAAGAACCGGCCATTCAGAATCAGCGTGTACACGGTCGCCTGGATGAGGTTTTCCGCCGAGAGACGTGAGGATGCATACAGGGCCTGACAGTGCGAGAGGAGCTGTGTGGCCCAGTGGACGGATCTCCGGAACCGACCGGTTGCGCTGTGACGCAGCGTTCCTGCATGGCCTTCATTAGCTGGCCGTGTTGACTGTGCGATAAGATCCTGTGCATACGCCCATGCACGTTCGGCTTCGAAGAGGAGCAGTTGAAGACTAAATAGGTCCCCGATATCGGAAGAGATTTTTAGAACGAGCATTAGCTTTAGCCATCCAGACTTACTGTCCATCTCTGACGATATCCGTCGTCAAAGGTGCCATCTTCTTAAACTCGCGTCCCTTTCCATGGGTCATTTTCAGCGTCGACCGGAGTCGGTGCGTTCGATTGGCACAGTGTTTTCTGTACCGCGTGACATCGTTGTACCTGAGACCGTACGCACTGCGGTGCTCGTTGGCGAGCTGGAGTGCTGAAAAGGCGTCATTTTAAAGCAACAGGAAGGGCGTGTCTGCATGGAAATCGCACCTTGGAAGGACACTTTGGTATCGGCCATGGTCGACGTGACCACTCCTGTAATACGTGATCAGCAGTCGGTGTGGCGCGGAGGGTACACGTCCCCCTCTTCCTACTTTGGACCCACCGACTGAACTGACCATTGGAAGACGATGAAAACTATAATTGATACGACTGACGACCAGCTGCTAGCACCGACGCTCCAGAACGTCCTCGACCAAAAATCTCTCAAGTGGATATTCTGCGGTACGTCCAGCTGACTGCATCTGTCCGACTCCGCTCACACAATCCCTTGTACGTGTACAGGCGGCAAGGGAGGCGTCGGTCAGTCCACTCTATAACACACACACCTCCAATCTGACCCATTAGATGATGAATGATAACAGGCAAAACCACCACTTCATGTTCACTTGCCATACAGCTGGCCCAATGCCGTGAATCCGTCCTTCTCATCGTACGTCTGATCATAAACGTATTATTAGCCTACCTCCCTCTCACACGAACATATCGAACGTAGTCGACGGATCCCGCGCATAACCTCTCGGACGCCTTCGGTCAAAAGTTCTCCAAAGACGCAACAAAAGTCAACGGATTCAAGAACTTGTATGCGATGGAGATCGACCCTACCAGTGCGATCCAGGAGATGATCGAACAGTGTAGGTATTCCTTACTCTCTGCATGACGCGTGTGTATTGGATGCTAATTGCATTTCTTCTGGAAGCCGACCAGAATGGTATGATGGGTTCAATGATCCAAGATCTCGCATTTGCTATTCCTGGCGTCGACGAAGCCATGAGTTTCGCCGAAATCATGAAGTCAGTAACATCCCTTCATCTGTAGTTGTTACACGTATAGATAAACTCATCTGCGACTAACCCCCTTCCGCCCTGTACAGACACGTGAAATCCATGCAATACTCCGTTATCGTCTTCGACACCGCACCAACCGGGCATACCCTCCGCTTCCTCTCGTTCCCAACTGTCTTGGAAAAGGCTCTCGGAAAACTCAGCAGTCTCAGCGGTCAATTCGGTCCGATGTTCAGACAGATGTCATCGATGATGGGCGGTCAGCAGGATTCACAGGAGGACATGTTTGCGAAGCTCGAGTCGATGCGGGCTGTTATTAATGAAGTCAACGCGCAGTTCAAGGATCCGGTCTGTGCTGCTCCATCTTCCTCGTTCTTTTGTTGTGGGTATACTGAAATTTTCGCCTTTGGATACAGGAAAAGACGACCTTTGTCTGTGTTTGCATTTCCGAATTCTTGTCTCTGTATGAGACGGAACGTCTCGTGCAGGAGCTCACGACATACGAGATCGACACGCACAATATCGTCGTCAACCAATTATTATTCCCGAAGAAATGTCAGTTGGCGCTCCCCTCCTTCCGTCTTTGTTATACACTCAAACTAATCACTACCTACCCGAACCAGCTTCGAATTGCGAACACTGCATGGTCCGCCAAAAGATGCAGCAGAAGTACCTCGCAGAAGCACACGAACTCTACGACGAATTCTTCCACATCGTACAGCTTCCTCTTCTGACGGAAGAGGTTCGCGGCCCGGAGAAGCTGAAAGCTTTCAGCAAGATGTTGGTAGAACCTTATGCCCCTGCGGATGACCAACGTATGTAGAAGAAGAAAGGGAGACGATGCTTGTGAGGAAATACCGGTTGGATGGTCTTTTTTCCTTCCTCTTAGATAGTTCATTTATGGTGAAGTGTGCCCATAATACAATAGTAATTTGTGCAGACATCAACTACTACTGAATACCTCCCAGGGAGGAAATGGGTTTCTTTGGTGCATTAATCTGATTTATGTTATGGCAAGAAAGGAAAGTTTTAATAAGTTTTGGCTTTTATGATGATATTCTGAGCACTACTAGTGGTAGTTATGATCTTGAAATGTGATTTTTCTTCCTGAACTTTGCCATCAGTAACCATAACACTGTAGAGGGTGATTGCCTGTCATATCCATGACCCTTGGACTCAAGCCTGGTCCACTCCAGACCACTGGCCCCTATCTCTGGTTAAGTCCAGTCCTAGTCTGGCCTAGAAAACACAACTCTGGTCCTAAATAACCCAACTCTGGCCTAAATAACTCAAGTCTGGTGTTTTACCCGTATCTCCAGTCCACTCTGGTCTCCTGGTGTGAGTCAAAGTGTGGAAAGCTGGTGAAAACCAAACAAATCCAACACCAAAGACAAGTGTGAGCAAGTGGTGGTTTGCCTCTGTGGAACCTGGAGTGCAGAAAAATCTAAAGTAGGGGAGTTTCAATGGCAGGTGCTCCTGGTGCAAGTTGCTGATGAGTTATGCAGGAGAAGATGAACAGATGCTGACTGAGAGGGGGATGCTGAATAGACTGATGAGCTTCAATGGGACATGCTCCTGGCACAAGTCAGCAATGAGTTACACAGGAGGGGATGGATGGATGATGACTGGGAGAGGGACACTGAGTAAAGTGATGAGCTTCAATAGGACATGCTCCTAGCACAAGTCATTGATGAGTCACACAGGAGAAGATGAATGACTAAGTGAAAGTTGCTGACTAAGCACTGATGATACTGATGAAGGCAGATAGCCCCTTTTGTGGAGCCTCAACTACCAATGATATGAATGAAGACAGATAGACTCTTCCAAATGAGCCTCAACTGTCAACAACAAGTTATGCCTGAGAGAGCTGAACTGACTGCTGAGTGACTTCTGATTCACTTGGGTTGTAGCTAAGTACATGGGGGTTTATATAGTGTGGGGGGAGTGCAGCCTATGACAAACAAGGCACAAATGCTTGGTAAGTAATGAGTAAGGACTGAGTAATCATGGTGAGTAAGTGAGACATGAAAAGTAAGCAAGCAAGGAGGATTGGTAAATATTGGCAATGAATGAATCAAATAATGTCAGAAACTGAGTAAGTGCACTGATATCACATTAGGGGGTGGCAATGCAAGTCAGATCTTGGTGGAGACTTCTCTAGATCCAAAGATGGCATGACAGATGGATGGTGTTTCCAGATAGGGAAGTATTAATTCCAGAATTGAAGGGCATGAGTCAGGTGTCAAAGGGGCTAGGGCATTGGGGGTCTGTGGGGCAATGGGAGCATGAGTGATTGCATCTCCCACCCTTTCATCCTCTCAGTGAAGTTAACAAAAGCTTCATGAATGGGGCTCTGATGGAGGAGGAGAAGGGGGGATGTCTTCTGCTGGATCTTGCAGCAAGAAGGCAAGACACATGTCATACTTGTCATGAATGTGATCAGGGAGGGCAGAGAACAGCAGATCATGCTGTGGCTGTTGCAATATGGGGAGAGTGATGGATGAGATTGGAATAAAGATAGTGTAGGGAGCAGGGAGGAACAATCCATATGCTTCATCAAGAGGGGAGACCAAAACAACCACATAAGACCTTTCTAACCAAGTGACAGACCTGAGGTGACCAAAGAATGTCCTTCTGGAAGTCATACTGACAAGGAGAACATGCTGACCAAGCTGCATGGGATGGGATGGGGCTGACAATGATGGGATGAACCAGGGGGCTTCAGGACAGAAGCTGGTGGGAATGCCTGGCAGATATATGTAGCCACTGTCTCTGGCAAATGAGACAAGCAAGATGATTGATGATGAGGTGGCCATGATTGATGGACTTAGTGAAATGAGCATCTGATGGATGGAGTGCTGTAGAAATGTGTAGGGTGTGAGGATCCTCTCCAAATTTGGAGGGCAGAATTGCATGGCTGAGCACTTTAAGTGAGTGTGAGAATGGGGTTGATATCTTTGGAAATGGTGGAGATACAATGAAAACTACAATGCCATACATGGGCACTAAAAACTTTTAATGCATGCTTAACTTGCTTCCTCTTTTCTCTTTAGCACTGACAACTCATTCTTGTGCAAAGGATGACTGCTCATGTCCAGCAGTCTTTCTATGCATGAGGCCTTTAGTCCTCATCTGCATTCATGGGCATTGCACACAACTTGTTGATGAGTTAGGCAGAGTCAGCTGTAACCATGTCCACAACACCTTTGGTGTGTGACACCAGCCTTGTGCTGCTCCACCCAGGTCCTCCCTGGTCCATGTCTGGGTGACCCAGACATAACTCCAGTCTGTTTTCCATTGTTTGTACTATATTTAGTCTAGTCCCCTTTGCTGATCTTTGCTTACTGTATGAAACCTGTGTCTGACTCCAGTTATGCTGGTCACCCAGACTTTAACTATTAGTCTTGGCACAGCCTCTGTGGCTATCCTCTCTTGCTAATCACCTTTCTAATAGCTTATCAAAAAGTCCAGCTTCATGTTCATTACCCTGGACTGACCTTGTGTATTTAACCCCTGTACATACTTCATAGCACCTCAGTCAGAATATCAACTAAGTATTACCCTCAGTCCTGTGTTACCCTCTGAGTCTACTCTATAGCTAAGGCTGAGCCTTAAGCTATCCCTGGCCCCTGTCCTGGACCTCTCCCTGGCTTGCATAAGGGTACAGCACATAAGCTGAGACCAAGGGAGGTAGATCCAACCCCAGACCAGCTTCCCCCTGTGCATACTCCAAGACTGGTCAGTTTCCCATGCTACCAGCCTTATTCCCATGCTCCATGTCTTAAGTCTGGTCCCCTGGACTTAACCCCTGACCTCCAGCCTTGACTCCAGTCCAACCAGACTTGGCCCCTGTCTCCTGGCCTTGACTCTAGTCAGCCAGACTTAGCCCCTGTCACCCAGTCTTGAAGCCTGGTCACCTGAGCATAAAACCATACTTCACATTGCCTTGCAACAAGGACTGCATCAGGAGGGTATTAATGTTACAATTAACATACAGAGACCCCTGCTGGAAGTACAGTTACAGTCAATGAGGAAAAGTTAAAGCAGATCCCATTTCACCCTTGGCAGCAGTTTTTTTGGAGAGATGGTGGTCTGTTAGACACATATTTTGTGACAGCAACAATGCATCTGACAGACCCCACCCCCAGCAGTGGCTCCCAGATATGGTCTAAGTATGGTTATGCTTCTTAAAGTGATCCACCCCTCCCCAGCCAAATTTGGATATGTCTGCTGCAACAATAAGTCAAAAAGGGTATTTTACCCCTGTTTCCTGTGCTTCTGATGGGCAGTGTTACTGGCATATTTGCTGATGATCTCTCTGTTGACCACTTTATGTTGTACATGTTTGTAATATGTCTGAGTAATGAGTACAACATGTCCTGAAACATAAATTACAAGTTGCCTGAACAAAAACAATACATGCCCAAACAAAGATAATGATATGTCTGAACAAAATAGCATTATGTCTGCCCACTGCAGCCAGTCAAGTGAGGATGAAATCTGCAGTATAGTCAATAATTTAGAGAAGTAATCCCTGAGGTGGAAAGTAACAGCATGGAAAATTTATAGTACCATAATTAGTCAGTGCAGTGACATCAGAATTTAATTCCAAAGGTTGGGGAAAAACTCCAAGCACTCTGGGTGAAACTCCAAAACATTACCATAATTCCAGAATGCATACTCA
>NW_026261181.1:0-16982 GCF_024613125.1 Pisolithus orientalis | reverse complement strand
TGGTGAGACTGGAGGGAGAGAGAATATAGCTGAGGTACTTGATGGAGTCAGAGTGGAACTCACACTTCTCAGGCTTGGCATAGAGGCTATGCTTTTGAAGTTGGCAGAGTACCTCTTTTATGTGGTCATGGTGTGACTCCATGTCCTGTGAATAAATTAAAATGTCATCAAGGTATACTACAACACAGACATCTAGCATGTCTGCAAAGATGCTATTGACAAATTGCTGGAAAGCTGCAGGTGAATTAGTTAGACCACAGGGCATTACCCACCACTTGTAAGAGCCATAGTGAGTGTGGAAAGCTGTTTTCCATTCATCACCATCTGCAATGTGGACTAGATGATAGGCATGGTGGAGGTTGATCTTTGTATAAACTTCAGTGCAGCTTGGGGAGTTGAGCAGGTCAGAGATGAGTAGCAGCAGATAGTGATCTTTTTTCATGATTTTATTGAGTCCTTGATAGTCCATGCAGAGGCAGAGTGAACTGTCCTTCTTCTTTATGAAGAGGACAGGGGCACCATGGGCAGAGGTGGACTGCTTGATGAAGCTGTAGCCAAGATGCTTGTTAATGAAGGTGTGGAGAGCTTCAAGCTCTGGCAGAGAAAGTGAGTAGATTGTGCTGATGGGTGGAGAAGCTCCTTCCTCTAGGTTGATCTTGAGATTGAACAGGTGGTGTGGTGGAAGCTCAGTAGCCTTGTCTTTGCTAAAGATGTTGGCAAACTTGTGATACTCAGGAGGGACCAAGGAGAGGTCAGGAGGCAGAGAAGAAGTGGAGGATGCTTGTAGCTTGACATCATCAGTGGAGAGCTGTAAGTGGAACTGTCTAGAGCCAGGGAGAGCACAAGCTCTGACATATGCAGCAGCATTGATGAGTGACATGAGTGGAGCAGAGTGCAGTGAGTCAATCAGAAGTGCAGTTGGAGCTGCAGACAGAGTGGAGGGTGTCAGATCTGGAGAACAGGTTGCAGCAGAGGGTGATGGAGGTGCCAGGGGCTAGTTGGTTAAGCCTAAGTTCTATGAGGTTCCAGGTCGTCAACTCAGGCGTTTCTTATCAGATAAATGTTTGCGTACTTATACCGAGGGTGGGTCGTAAGGCTATCCCCGTGAGTGAGTCTTAAGATGTCTCTGGCAGAGACTGTGGCCTCGGTAAGTGGCGCCTTCGACAGCAAACCCATTATGTGCGAAGCTCTCTACATCCCTCAGTACTAACTAAACTCACTCATCGGTCAGCGATATAAGGCATGCGTCGACACCTGGGGAACGGGTTGTGTTGGCTCGGCAGATTAGGGATGCTTGCATGAATGTTGGGTTCTTCTATAGTAGGCCTCTTGTCTTAACATCTATGATCTTCCAACGAGCTATTTGTAGTTAGCAACCATGATATTCCCCAGGAGATCATCGACGAGGTCCTTTCGGCCATGAAAGTTTACTTTTCTCTCCCACTCGAGACGAAGATGAAGGTAAGCCTACCGTCTCCACATCATCTGATCTTTGCCTCATCCGGAGAAGCTCTATCACAAAGCAGTTGGGAATTTCGAACCTTTGTTGGGCTCTAACGCCGACCCAGCCAACAGAGGTGATCCTGCACGAAGGCTTCGCAATCGGCTGGGAAGAATTGGTGCCGAAAGAGAAGGACGAAAAGCGAGTGAATTATGGTGCCATGGCTGGTGCAAATGTCTGGCCTCTGGGAAGCCTGCCTCAATTACTAGTGCGGTCCATTCTGACATACCGTTCGAGTGCCCCTCATTCCTTCCCGTGATTTAGCCATGCAGCTGTAGGTGTCGGAAGGGTCCTGTTCCGCTTATTGGCCATTGCATTGCATCTCCCTGAAACATACTTTGATGACAAGGTACAGGGGTTCCTACGCATCCGGTTATCTTCGCTTAATGACGGTTCCAGACCAGAAATTCTGCCGCAATCATGCGGTCCGTTCATTATCGACCTCAAACGAATCCCGAAGATGAGGTATCGTTGGAGTCAGTGCCCACTCAGAGTAAAAATCCTACGTATACCCTTGAATATGCCCTAACAAACCTCGTCACAGCTTCGAGGTCGGAGTTTTCATCGAAGCATTTAGAATCCCGAACTAAAATGTCATTCAGTGTTTCACCATCTTATGGCAAGAATCCGATATTCAGGCTCTTCAACTACTGAACTCCGAGAAGCAATGGGTAATGGCACCACCGATCCCCAGAACGCTTGTTATCAAGTGCGTTGAGGATTGAATGACATCTGAATGATCTGACTGATTGCAACTAGTATCGGTGACCAGCTTGCACGATGGACGAGTGAGTGTCAATCCGGGGATACACTCTGATTCCTGTCTCATGTGCTCCCCTGGAAGACGACGTGTGTAGGTCGATCGTGCATAGAGCGATCAACAGGGAGTGGCGTTCGCCGATATTCCATTCCTTTGTTCTTCGGCACGGATTACCACGTCCAGATCAAGGTAAGTTAGCCTTGATTGTCGCTACGGCACCCAGATCAATGACCCCGCCCAGCCCATGCCGAGTTGTGTATCCCCTGAGAGGCCGCCCAAGTACGAACCCGTCGCTGCAGGGGACTACGTCCACCAGCGCCTGCAGGAGGAACCTGTCATGGTCGATAGGTCAAATTGAAATTGTATGTATGTTTTTTAATACACATGGTCGACGGCGGTGATAGAACGCATGGAGCAAAATTGGAGAAGTAAAGCGAGGCTGATGTTGCGATATGAGAGTACAGCCGCAGGACATCAAGACCCTATAAAATTGGAGAGTTTGAATTAGTAGCAACGTTGCAAGAGGTGTTGGGAAGGGCGACGAATCTGGCAGAAGGGTGGCGAATCTAAGGAGAGCGTCCGCCGGTTCTAGCAGAGTTGAAGCGTCCGAGCGAGAGGCAGATGCTAGGATGATGAGGAGCCACAATGCCATAGGGCCACGAAGGGCAGAATCTTGACAAGTGGATAGGTCATTATATAGTCCGCTAGCTCGTTCGACTTCCGGGCGGAATTGATATATGGATTGCAGTAATTGTTCAGGTTGGGTGAGGAGATGACATCAGGAGCGAGGCGGAGCCCGATAACCTTCATGTCAGCGGTATGGTCATCCCATATGACTACTGGGCATCCCTAAACCACCTCCATTGTTCATTGATGGCAGCAACCATTCGCTCACGGAGTTCAAACGTCCATCCTCCTTTCCAACGGCTCTGCAATCTTGTCTAGGGATCAGTCACTATCCTTGACTTGTGCACCCAGTCGGTGGGTGACAGCTGTCCCAGCTCAACCGCCCTCCCCCCCCCCGACATATCACGTGACATGCCGGCGTTTGCCCAAATTAGGAATGCTGGAATTGCAAGTGTGGACGAGGCAGTAAAAAAACTAGTAATACCGGTGATGCACTCCATTATGACGCTGCATCTGTAACATTCAACAAACAAAAATAAAACAGCTGAATGCGTGACTTTTGCAGCACTGCTCCTGTGCAACTTTTTATACTACCCCTGCATAATTTTTAACACAGCCACCTTGTACCACTTTGCACTAGCTAGGAGGGCAGATAAAATAGATAAATGTAGGCAGGATGTGAACACAGTTCGTTGGCACCCTCCCCAGTCATCCTGCCCAATCCACGAGGCCGTGATGCCCCACAGGGCCCACTGAACACTCGACCCCCTCCCCTGCCCCTCCCACCTGGTGGCAGGATTGCTCCTTCAGGAAATTCCCATGGCATGCCACCTGCAAATTCATGTGACTGCACTCCATGCCACAAGTCATCACTGGCCTAGTGAATTTGGGCCCATTTCTTGGCAAAATACCCATTATTACATGGGTTATGTACAGTAGCATGAAACGAGTCCCGAGGAACGGGCAAGGAGGAGTGTGTGTAGCCCTGACTCACTCTCCCCCATGCATGTGCCCTGCTTAGTCAGTAGCTGTGGGCACAGCCACCTGCAAATTCTCTGCACATTACTGCAAAAGTCACAATCAGCTGTTTTATTTTTGTTTGTTTAATGTTACAGATGCAGCGTCATACTCCATATGTGTGCCATAAATATAATAGATGTAAGGTGCCATGTCTCTGCTTTTTTGCAGGATGGTAGTATTACAGATATATCTATCTGAAACAATCTCAGTGTGTGCAAGTAGCAACAACATCTAATAGATTTACCTATAAAATAATCTCAGTTGCACACAAGTAGCAACAACATCTGAGGTGAAAGGTACAGTAAAGCTATATATCTCTAAGTGTAACAATGCTGAAATGCTTGGGTGTTGAACCTGGAGTTTTACATGACAAGGGTGGTCTTTGTGAGATGTGCTACATTCTTTGTAAGTAACGAGAAATGTGTACATAAGTGCAAGACACAATGAATCAATAAGCACAAGGGCATGAAAGTTAATTGCACAGTTAACAGTATGTAAAGTGTGAAAGCCTTAAAATGGAAAGTAATTCTCATGTCTTGGAGTGGATGCGTTCAGAAGGACTATGTACAACTTGCCAAATCTAACATAGTACTCAACGATAGCTTCCTGTTGATCATAGGATCTTCCTCATGTGTTAAGCAGTTCCAGAGTTATTTGCATTTTTATGGGAAGGTCCACCCTGAGGTCTCGTCATTGTATCTCACATGTTGCTGTGCTGTTTCTCTTGCTTCTTGGGTTGTTCATTTCCCTGCTTGTCCCTCCCCAGGGATGCCTCATTCATCCAATTGCAGGTGGTTGTTACAGCATCAGAGAAGTGGGGAATGACAGAATCACAGTCATGACCAGTCAGTGATGGGTTTAAACAGGTTTAAACCATTTTTTCACTTCCTGATGAGAGATATGTCTGTTTTTGTGTTTTGAGTGCTGTGTGATGCTTTTGTGCATACCTGTGACTGGGTGGTCAAGCCACTGCAGTTTCCTTTTCTCTGCATCATCTAGATGTTCCCAACCATCTCCAGTGTCTTGTGTTGATCTCCCCAACCATTGTCATTCAGGCAACTCTCCTCTCCCCACCTTTGAGGGCTTGAGATCATATCACATGTTTCTCTGCAGTCCTTTTGCTTTTTGGGCAGTTCGTCCTCCTCGCTTAACCCTTCCTGGGGATGCCTTGGTCATCCAGTTTTGTGCAGCAATTATCGAGATATGCCTGCTTTGTACCCAGAGGGTGGTGAGGCAACTTTGGGTATAGCTCTGGATTGGGTGTTCTAAATGGTGTGGTTCATTTTTCTCCATGTACGTATATGGTTCCCTACCATCTCCCATAGTTTGGTGTTGATCCCCCCAGCTGTTATTGTTCGAGGGTCTCCCCTCTCCCTCCCACAGGTGCATGCACAGTAGCTCACCCATTTTGCCATCCTACTTCTTGCTTTTTCAGAATATGGTACTATTCAATGAAACTCAGAAGACATCAAAAAGATGCTGCTGGTATATCATGTGACACATCAGGGGAGCAGTTGGAAGCTGGTGGGTGACCTTCATAAGGAACAGTACAGTCATCCACTGCCACTTGCACCAAACACTGGTAACACAACAACTCTGGCCTTGTCAGTCAAAAGAACTGTGTAGGAAGTAGCATACTGCATGTACACATCTGGTACCATATTTCTAAGCTGTTCCAGAAGGCATGATCAGTAGTATAACTGTATTATATCTTGGGAATTCTAGAGTCTGGCATCTCAAGGACTTGATTGACTGCATCTGAAACTGCTACTTAGCAGAAAACATATAGAAAGGTCCTGGCTTCATTTCTGTAGCTTACAAGAGTAAGATGAGATGTCCTGACTTTGCCAGGAATGCCAGTTGTGTATGTCCAGGATACTAATAATCTACAATCTACATGCAGAGATATACCAAAAGAAGGAAGGAGAGTGTTGTTATGTCATGCAAATTTGCCTGTGGAGGAGGGTCTGATTTCATTGTCTAAACTTGCCATAGTATGGCTGGCCATTCAAAGTCCAAGGCTCAGAGACAACAGGCAGGATAGTGATGGTGGGAGTGAGGAGTAAATATTATCAATGTCATCAGATAATCGAGATCCCATGATATACCTTTTTTGGTGCTGGTGCAAGTGCTGGTGCATACATGATAAGGTGCAAAAGTACTCCACAGCACATAACAGAAATCTGTGGATTATAATACAATATACATTGGTGTACTACATGGGTTGATTATAGTACTAACAGATCCTCACATTTGATCAAACAAAAAGGCCATTGTTATGATTTTGGCAGACAGTACAAATTCAGTGGTGCAAGTGGCAGTGGATGACTGTAGATTGCGAGAGAAGAAAGATATCATCAGCCATGTAACCTGCCCAAATATTTTCTGCATGTGTAGTCCAAGGTGGGATGGAAATGTCTCTGAGAATTGGCATACCATTACTGCAGTTTGGGAAAATGTTGTCAATACAGTACACTTGCTCATAATGTATGAGGTTTGGGCAGTTCCCATTGTGGTACACAGGGAATATACAGTTTTTTTCCCATATTGTATCAGTATGAGATAGATTTTTGGCCTGGATGAAACACAAGTTGTGGCAGTGATGACTGTAGAAATATCTGTAGGCTATGTCACATACATGACTCTCAGACTCAAGCCCAATCCAGTCTGGACCTAGTCTGACCTAGAAAACCCAACTCCAGCCCTGAATAATCCAACTCTGGCCTAGATAACTCAAGTCCAGTGTTTTACCCCTATCTCTGGTCCACTCTGGCCTCTTGGCCTCATGCTGCTCCACCCCAGTCCTCCCACATCCATGTCCAGGTCACTCAGACATAACTCTGGTCTGTTCTCTGATGTTTGTGCTATATTTAGTTTAGTCCTCTTGCCTGATCTCTGCTTACTGTACAAATCCTGTGTCCAACTCCAGTTATGCTGGTCACCCACACTTTGGCTATTAGTCTTGGCACAGCTTCTGTGGCTGTCCACCCCTTGCTAATCATCTTGCTAATAGCTTATTAACAAGTCTGGCTTCATGTTCATTACTCTGGACCAGCCTCATGTGTTTAACCCCTGCATACTTTGTAGCACCTCAGTCAGAATATCAACTAAGTATTGCCCTCAACTCTGTACTACCCTCTGAGTTGACTCAATTGCTAAGGCCAAGCCTTATTCTATCCCCAACCCCTGTCCCAGACCTCTCCCTGGCTTGCATAAGGGTACAGCACATAAGCTGAGACCAAGGGAGGTACAGTGGCTCAAAAAACTGTCTGCATGTTTGCATGTTTTACACTAGCTATGACTAAACATAATAACCTCTAACTCTAGCCCTAAACCATGAGTGTATGAATAAAGTACTTACTCTTGGCTTTCTATGAGTCCAAGAATTAAGTAATTTAAATAGGAATTGATAGAATACAACCATTTGAATATGACATGCCATGCAGACAGTTTTTTGACTTTATAAAAATCCAACTATCTAGTACTTGGTATGAGCTCCTTTGGCCTTGATAACTGCTTCAACCCTTCTAGGCATGCTTTATATCCATTTTTGACACTCTTCCACAGAAATCTTCCCCCACTCCACTACCACCCTTTCCCATAATTGATGAACTCCTGTAGGAGCACTCTCATAACCTGAGAGAGATCTTTTGAGGTGATCCCAAGTGTGTTCAAGGTTGAGGTCTGGAGATTGTGCAGGCCAGTCTAGAAGCTTGATATCCTGCTCTTCAACCATTTCTGGGCTCTTCTGGAGGTATGCTTGGGGTCATTATCTTGTTGAAAGATAATGTCATCTTCTGGAATTCCAGATTCCTTCATGCTGTCAAGTTGTGACATCTGGGTTGAGGCCAGACTGGAGACTGAAGTGGGTGCGAGGCCAAGAGGGGTTGGGGTCAGAGGTGTAGTGGAGATACAGAAGGGTGGACTGATTGGACTTAGTGACTGAGGTTACAGTGCTATTCCCTTGCATGGGTCTCAGTCTGAGTCCAAGCCAGGGTGGGATTATCAGAGTAACTTAGTTGATTTCAGACTGAGGGATACAGGCCAAGTATCTATGGGTTTATATACTAGAGAAACTATAGTATGGAGACTGGTAATGCCAGTCTCACAAGGATTGCTAAGACAATTGGTAAGAATAGCATTAGTAAGGTATGACAAAGATGACTGGAGACTGGGACAGAGACAGGGCAGGCCAGGGACAAGACAAGGCAGGCTCAACTGAGATGACACTTAGTAATAACACTGCAAAGCAGTGCTAACCATGCTAGGCCAACTGGGCATAGAGTTTGGAAAGGCAAGGCTGGACTGAATGAGTGTGAGGCCAAGTCCAGCTGGGGTTGAGGCATGGCTATGACACATGCTTTGAAGCAACCCTTCCTGCAAAATGGCCACATACTGTGCAGCATCCATCCATCCCTCAACCTCACTCAAGACCCCAACACCATTCCACCCTATACATCCCCAAACCATGTATGAACCTCCTCCAAACTTGGCTATACCTTTGACCTCTCTGGAAATAAGCCCTTCTCCCTCTTTTTCCACACATACTCTTGTCCATCTGACCCAATCCTTGATTTTGGTCTTATCTGACCATATAACTCTCTTCCAGTCCTCCACAGTCCAATGCTGATACTTAAGAGCAAAGGCTAACCTCTTCTTCTTGTGACCAGTAGAAAGCAATGGCTTATTCTTCTTCACCACAGCCTTCAATGAGGGTTCAATGAGGGTATTTCTCACTGTCTGAGAAGAAACAGGACTATCAACAATAGAGTGATGAAATGAGTGGCTTGAACAGCATTTTTGGCCTTGCCAGTAAGGATTTGCTGAACAATCACTTCAGTCACCCCCCCCCCAGGGGACCTATTAGGTTCATATATTCTTATAGATGTATCCACCTAATAGGTGTTGACCACCTGGGTATTCCCAGTGACTGCTGGAGATTCACCAGGCCCTGGAGATTCTCCAGAGCAAGGTGTCTGACATGGATTATACATCTATAACAGAGTGCCTGGGGCCCAAATGGGGCTTTCCCAGTGGGTTAATAGACCTATTTCCTGGGCATCCTGGGGGATTCTCCAGCCTACATGGACCTGTTCCAGTGCATCCTGGGGGATTCCCCAGCCTAAATGGACCTGTCTCTGAGCATCCTGGGATATTCCCCAGCCAAATGGACCTGTCCCTGGGCATCCTGGGGATTCCCCACCTAAATGGACCTGTTCTCTGGGCATCCTGGGAGATTCTCCAGCCTAAATGGACCTGTTCCCTGGACATCCTGGGGGATTCTCCAGCATAAATGAACCTGTTCCCAGTGGAAATGCTAAGGCAACATCAAACCCATCTGGGGGTGACTCAGGATATAGCAGAGCAGAATCAAGTGACTGAGGGGGTGACTGTGAAGTTGATGGGGGTGGAGTGAAGACTATGGGTGAAACATGATGAGGGGTACCAACTGCTACATCTCTCATGAGTTCATTGGCATCTTGCTGAGGATGGGCAGGCTCTACAGTTGCCATAAGTGTATCTGCAACAGACCCAAGCTGACCTTCAGTAACACACACCTCCAGGGGGCAATCTGAATCAGCTCCAAAGACAACATAAGTTCCAGACTCTCTTTCAACAATGCTAACTGAGTTTCCAAGAGCCCAAGGATGACCAAGGAGAAGATCAAAGCCTGCATTAGTGTCTGGGGCAATGAATAGATTGGTCCAAGTCTTGGCAGCACCACAGAAAAGAGGGACATCTTGTACCAGGCCTTTCAGTGTTGAGATACCTCCTTTTGCATCTGCATATTGATGGTCTGTGACATATCAATGGGCATATGAATGACTGACTGGGCTATGCCAGCACAAACAACATTGAGGGTGGATCCAGAGTTGATGACACCTGTTACATGTCAACCATTGCAAGTCAGATTGATGGTGATCAGGGGCTAGATGTCAATGCCAAGTAGGAAGCTACAGGTGGAGTTCCTTCAACAGCTGTAACAGACTTGACAGGCTGAGCCAGTGGCTGTCTCTTGAATCGCATAAGCTCCTGAAGGTGCTGGGAAACATCTCTAGATGAACCAATGACCTCCCCAACAGATACAGTCAAGGGGGTAGAAAGAATGCACTCTACAATGGCTTTGGAATTGGCAGACTGGGAAAGTGATGAAGACAGGGAAGTGGTAGGAGGGGGCTTGGACTTCTTAGTCTTGTCTGCAGAATCAGTGGCCTGTCCAGATGGCTTTGGGACAGAGGCATCTTCCATGATAGCATCATCTCTAGTTCCATCAAAGGCAGGGGGATGAACATCAACTGGCACAAAGGTGGGAGCAAGTGGTGCTTTCTGGGGAACAGGGACAGATGAGAATGAGGCTTTGGCTCTTGACTCTCTTTCTCCTTGCCATGTGAATGAGGTGGGATAAGGACACTGTCAAAGATGGCCTTTCTCTTCTCTTTGGTAATCTTGTTGGAATGATCCACAGTAGCTACAAGGGGTTCTTCTTCCAACTCATAGATCTTGGCACCAGAATCTTTCTTTGGCTTTTTCATGGATAACAAAGCAAACTGCATTGGCAGGCTGAGCAGCAGCTAGAGTGCTCATAGGCTTGAAGGATAGTCTCTTCTCCATTGCAGTAAATGCACTGCCCATTAGGGTAGATGACCCAATGGTTTTCATCATGTGCCAAGGAACCCTTCTGGATGAGATATTGATTGCTTGACAGCTCTCAACACCATGACCTTCAACACCACAGCCATAACAAGTGATGGTCCTACTAGCAGGACAAGTCTGGGATGATGAATTGGCAGGAGGGGCAGTAGATGCAGGAGCAGGACAAAGGGAAGGAGCACAAAGCACCTTTGCAGCATCAGGATCCATCATAATGGCTTGATAGTGGAGGAGGGAGTAGTCTGGGTCATTGAGAACATGTGAGAGAGGGACTTGATCAGGGTCTCAATTTCATCTTGCTTGCAAGCAGTAGGACCTTCTTTCTCCAAAGTTTCAAGATTTCTTCTAGCTTCATGGGAAGGGAGCAGAGGGTGAACACTGTCATCTCTTCCATCTGAGTGATGAGAAGTGCCAGGCTGGGCCTGAGGAGCAGGGGCAGTACAAGGGCCAAGGAAGTCAAGATCATCTGCATCAAAGCAATCATGGTGAAGGACCTCTTCAGCAGACTGGCATACATCATCATAGGGGAAGGGCTTGCTGATATCAAGGTTTGGATCTTTTGACCTGAGACAGCTTTCAACCAAGCCACAAAAGACTGGAGACAAACCAGCCCAAAAGTAGCAATTATATTGATTGACCAATATCCTTCCTGTGTTCTTCAGCCAACCTCCAATGCAAATGAAGCCATGGTTGTAAGCCCTAAGGTCTTGAAGTGTCATGATAGGCTGTAACCTAGACTCCAAAGCAAAGCTCTTGAGATGCCTTTCAAAGAACCTTTCATCTGATAGATCAGCATCAAAGTACTTGAGGAGATCAGCCTTCAAGTTAGCCCAGTTAGGAGTGTAGTAATGAGCCATTCCTTCAATAATCTCCCTGACATGAGCATTGCAGTACTGGAGGATTGACTTGACCATTTCCTGGTCAGAAGTGACATTGTGGTAGGCACAGAGGTGTTCATAGTGGTCCAAGAAGGAGTGAACATGAGTATGGTCTCCTTGGAAGAGTTCAGGAGCAGACTTCATGCCAAGCAAGGGCATAGTGAGGACAGAGTGAGCAGGGGGAGCAGCCATAGCTACTGGAGCTGCTGATGATGCAGGAGGATAGATGGTGGGAAGGGTGGATGACATAGTAGCAAGTTATCAGATGGACTTTAGACACAAGATTCAATGGGATGAGTGAGCAGGATTCTTCTTGATCCAGGAATAACCATCCCTCACAGTGGGCTCTAGATGTGAGTCAAAGTGTGGAAAGCTGGTGTAAACCAAACAAATCCAACACCAAAGACAAATAAGAGTGAGTGGTGGGTTACCTCCATGGAACCTGGAGGGCAGAAAAATCTAATGTGGGGGGGGAGTTTCAATGGCAGGTGCTCCTAGTGCAAGTCATTGATGAGTTATGCAGGAGAAGATGAAAGAGTAACGATTGTGAGGGGGATGCCAGCTAGAGTAAGGATCTTCAATGAGACATGCTCCTGGCACAAGTCAACATCAAGTTACACAGGAGTAGACAAGCAAAGAGGATTGGTAAGTATTGTCAACAAATGAGTCAAGGATGGTCAAAATATCACAGTATGAGTCAAAACCTGAGTAAGCACACTGGTATCACATAGGGGGTGGCAATGCATGTCAGATCTTGGCAGAGACATCACTAGATCCAAAGATGGGATGACAGATGGACAGTTTCCAGATAGGGAAGTATTAATTCCAGGAAAGGATGGCATGAGTCAGGTGTCAAAGGGCTAGGGCATTGGGGGTCTGTGGGGCAACAGGAGCATAGGCAATTGGGTCTCCCACCCATTTGTCCTCTCAGCAAAGTTAATAAAAGCTTCATGGATGGGGCTCTGATGGAGGAAAGGGAGAAGGGGGGATGTCTTCTGCTGGGTCTTGCAGTAAAAAGGCAAGATGCATGTCATACTCATCATGGATGTGAGCAGGGAGGCTGAGAACAGTAGATTATACTGCAGCTGTCACAATGTGGGGAGAGTGATGGACAAGATTGGAATAAAGACATTGCAGGGAGCAGGGAGGAAGGATCTGTATGCTTCATCAAGTGGGGAGACCAAAACAACCACATGAGACCTTTGTAACTGAGTGACAGACCTGAGGCAACTGAAGAACATCCTTATGGAGTCATACTGACAAGGAGAACATGCTGACCAAGCTGCATGGGATGGGACAGGGCTGATGACAATGGAATGAACCAGGGGGCTTCAGGATGGAAGCTGGTGGGAACACCTGGCAGATATACATAGCCACTGTCACTGGCAAAAGAGACAAGTGAGATGATTGATGAAGAGGCAGCCATATCTGATGGACTTACAAAATGAGTGTCTGATGGATGGAGTGCTGTAGAAATGCATAGGGTGCAAGGATCCTTTCCAAACTCAGAAGGCAGAATCACATGGCTGAGCACTTTAAGCAAGTGTGAGAATGGAGTTGATATCTTTGGAAATGGTTGCCATGGTCATGCATTCATCCTAAGTCCTCACTCACTCTGCACCCCTTTCTGCTGGTCATTCACTCACTCCACAACAACTCTGCCCAACTTCTGTTGGTTACAAGCCATCTCCACTCCAGCTGCTGTTGGACTTGTACTGCTCTCCTACCAGACCAAACAGACCATTCTCTGAGGAGTCATGTGACTACCTTTGGACTCCTCCCTGACAGCTCACAGTCAGGTACTCTGCAGCACACACACCACATGGTCCAGTGCCTGGACTGTTTCCTTTTCTGGATGTTCTATGTTACCCATTCGTATGTCCTGTGTCTACCCTTCATTTGTTGTCTAGGAAGTTTTACTTGAAAATTGCTGGGTCTCCATATGTCAGTTCTGATTCTGGTTACTGTACCTCCATGGTAGTATAAAAGCATGTATCATACTCTGTCATTCCTCAGTACGAACATTGACGTAGTTCCTACTCCCTCTGCCTCTGTCTTCTGCCTGTCAGAGTTACCTCCAACTGTCCATCTGTACTCCCCCTCTGAAATATGAGGGCTGAGATCATGCAAGGGGGTAGCACATGAGCTAAACCTGACACCCTTACCTTGGCAGATTTCGTTCCTACCAACACTCTGCCAGTCAGAGTTCTGCTCTTTCCATTGGACTTGCTTCTGAACCTCTCCCTGGACCTCATCCAGCATCAGGGTTGGTCAGAGTAGGCCCAGACTTGACAATGGTGGAGATATGACAAAAACCAGAATGCCATACTTGAGCACTAAAAACCTTTGATGGGCACTTGAGTTGCTTCCTCTTTTCTCTTTAGCACTGATGACTCATTCTTGTGCAAAGGATGATTGCTCACATCCAGCAGTCTTTCTATGCATGAGGGCTTTAGTCTTCATCTGCATGGCATGGTGCACAACTTGTCAATGAGTTAGGCAGAGTCAGCTGTAACCATGTCCACAACACCTTTGGTGTGTGACACCAAGTGGAATTGGGATATGAGAGGAGACCACTCAGCAAAGTAATTGCCAAAGTGGTGGAATTCTTTACAGGGGTAGCTGTATGTGGCAGCAATACTTCATTGGTTTTCTGCTGACCCGTTGAATCAGAATGGTGGCATTTCCCTACCACTTCTGATCAATTCCCACCATCACCCACTGCAGAACAAGCTGCACTACATGCCATGTGCACTGAAGGCTCGAAGGATATTGATCAGGAGCTCTCATATCTGTCCAAGCTAATCTTGCAGTCACAGGAGAGGATGACATCATTGGAAGCCATAACCAGATCAAGGCTTGCATTAGAGGTTGCATGAGTGGAGTCAGTGTCTAAGGTGTGGGAATGAGCATACACCATTTGTAGACTGTATGCACCCTCTGTCATTGGTTTCATTTGGACCAGTAATGGCATGGGATCAGTACCATCAGTAGTAGTCTATTATACATGGCCCAATGCCAATCCTTTGACCACCTCTAGTAGGGGCCTGGGGTGGAAACATGGCATGGCAGATCTACTGCCCTTTCCCACAGGTGTCCATCCATTGCTGCCTCCAGTGACATAGGCCAGTCACTAATCAAGAGCTGAATGTTGCTGGTGGTGCTGGGAATTGTTAAGACCTCCATCCAGAATGAGTGAACATGGTGACAGTCTTCCATACTGTATTCCTAAACCCACAATACACCAACATTCTCATTTGTGATCTAGCCAGTGTCACACACCAAAGGTATTGTGGACATGGTTACAGCTGACTCTGCCTAACTTGTCAACAAGTTGTGTGCCATGCCATGCAGATGAAGACTAAGGCCCTCATGCATAGAAAGACTGCTGGACATGAGCAGTCATCCTTCACACAAGAATGAGTCATCAGTGCTAAAGAGAAAAGAGGAAGTGAGTCAAGTGCCCATCAAAAGTTTTTAGTGCTTGAGTATGGCATTCTGGTTTTTGTCATATCTCCACCATTTCCAAAGATATCAACTCCATTCTCACACTTGCTTAAAGTGCTCAGCCACATGATTCTGCCTTCCAAGTTTGGAAAGGATCCTCACACCCTACACATTTCTACAGCACTCCATCCATCAGACACTCATTTTGCTAAGTCCATCAGATATGGCTGCCTCTTCATCAATCATCTCACTTGTCTCTTTTGCCAGAGACTGTAGCTATGTATATCTGCCAGGTGTTCCCACCAGCTTCCATCCTGAAGCCCCTGGTCATTCCATTGTCATCAGCCCTGTCCCATCCCATGCAGCTTGGTCAGCATGTTCTCCTTGTCAGTATGACCTCCAGAAGGACATTCTTTGGTCACCTCAGGTCTGTTGCTCAGTTGCAAAGGTCTATGTGGTTGTTTTGGTCTCCCCACTTGATGAAGCATACAGATCCTTCCTCCCTGCTCCCTGCAATGTCTTTATTCCAATCTTGTCCATCACTCTCCCCACATTGTGACAGCTGCAGTATAATCTAGTTCTCCAGCCTCCCTGCTCACATCCATGACATGTATGACATGCATCTTGCCTTTTTACTGCAAGACCCAGCAGAAGACATCCCCCCTTCTCCCTTTCCTCCATCAGAGCCCCATCCATGAAGCTTTTATTAACTTTGCTGAGAGGACAAATGGGTGGGAGACCCAATTGCCTATGCTCCTGTTGCCCACAGACCCCCAATGCCCTAGCCCTTTGACACCTGACTCATGCCATCCTTTCCTGGAATTAATACTTCCCTATCTGGAAACACTGTCCATCTGTCATCCCATCTTTGGATCTAGTGATGTCTCTGCCAAGATCTGACATGCATTGCACCCCCTATGTGATACCAGTGTGCTTACTCAGGTTTTGACTCATACTGTGATATTTTGACCATCCTTGACTCATTTGTTGACAATACTTACCAATCCTCTTTGCTTGCTTACTTTTCATTTCTTGCTTACTCATCATGATTACTCATTGCTTACAGTCCTTATTCATTACTTACCAAGCATTTGTGCCTCATTTGTCATAAGCTGCACTCCCCCCACAGTATATAAACCCCCTGTACTCAGTAATCAGTTCTGTTATGCCTGTGTCAGGGGTCTTTCCTTTTTTGACTTCTCATGGTCATGTGTGTCACATGCCTCATCATGTCCCTAATAACTGTTGTCATCTTGGGCATGTCTATGCTCAAAGGACAGCTTGGATCTCCAGTGGTCATGGTATTTCCAATACCCTTTAATGCTGCACACCTGTAGGTGATCCAGTGATCCACCTCCATCTCTGATGAATGGTCAATTTCATACTTTGCCTCTGACTCATATTTATTGCTCTGATCATTTGCTTCTTGCTCTGGTGTCAGGCCCCTCACTGCACCTTGATTGCACAGCTGGTATGGCCCTTTTTCCCTGTACTGCCCTTACCATATGACACCATATGACTCTTTCTTATTTCATTGTTTACTGCTGTGGATACTTACTGTCACCTTGGTGTGACTTGTACGGTACTCTTGTCCTGAGTTATTTATACAGCTGTACCATACTTTGTATCCTCAGTTTTTTGATAGCTTGCAACTCAGCTTCATCCCTCTGCTTTCATCCTTGTTCCCTTCCCATCGTGATCTCAGAAGAACTCACCAGTGGAAGCAAACCTTTGTCAGACCTTCACAGTAACTGAGCCATAGGGATTATGACAAGTTTGGCCCATAGACTCCCCCTTGCACCATTTGTGAGTAGTCCATTTGACAAAGTCACTTGGCTCAGGCATAACAAGTTCAGTCCATCTCAGTCATAACTCATCATTGACAGTTGAGGCTCATTTGGAAGGGTCTATCTGTCATCATCTATATCCTTGGTAGTTGAGGCTCATTCAGAAGGGTCTATCTACCACCATTCATCTGAGGTGTCACCTGTGCTTAGTCAGCACATTTGATTAGTCATTGCTCCACTCTTGCATAACTCAACATCAACTTGCACCAGAACTCCTTTCAGCTGAATACCTTTGCTCTATCCAGCACCCC
>NW_026261180.1:0-17030 GCF_024613125.1 Pisolithus orientalis | reverse complement strand
TAAATAGCAGAGGTAGCAGATGACATAGAAGTGAGATATATGGTGGATTTACAGGCAAGATTCGATGAGATAAGGAGGATAGGAATTGGGATGGGAAAAGCGATAGATTCTGGTGATTATGATGACTTAGGAGGCAGGAATATGAAGGATGTGAACACAAACAAGGTTTTTCTTGATCCAGGAATGACCACCCCTTGTGGTGGGCTCCAGATGTGAGTCAAAGTGAGGTTTAGTGGTGAAAACCAACCAAAACCAACACAAAAGACAATGAAAGCGAGTGGTGGTGTGCCTATGTGGTACCTAGATGGTAGAACCTGTTCTTTGGGAGGGTTTTTTGCGAGCTACAACACTCAAAGATGAGTGCTGAGGGTTGGGGGTGCTCCTGATGAAGAGGGAGCAAGAATGTGATAGAAAGCGATAGGGTAGACCGCTGTCAGCCCACAGAAGGATGGATGGTGACTTAATTCAATGTCCTAAGCTGTACTGAGCTCAGGGAGGGCTTGGAGCGAAGTATATGGATGATAGATGATGATAAGCAAAGTAGATGATAGCTAGACCCTTAATAAAGTCTCAACTATCAAAGCTGATGAATGATTTACTGAGAGATGATAAATTGCAAGCAAGAGGGGCTCTCTGATGTCTTCTTTTTTTTTTGCTACCTAAGTACAGTGACTTATATACAGTACAGGGGCGTTGCCTATGGAAAACAAGGTGCAAACACTTGGTAAGCGATTGGTAACTGATAAGTAAGGAATGTAAGCGATGGGTAATTGTCTTGGAAAGCATTGGTAAGGATAAGTAAGCCAAAAGGCGAAGAATCAGTAAGCAAAGTCAAAAGATTGGTAAGTATTGGCAATAGGTGAGTCAAAGACAGTCAGAATGTCACAGTATGAGTCAAGCAATGTCAGGAACCAAGAAAGCGCACTGGAATCGCATTAGGGGGAGGCTGTGCATGTCACATCTTGAAGGGATCACTTCTAGGCCAAGGTGGGATGACAGAGAGGCAGCACTGATCTGATGCCAATATAGTACATCCAAAAGCGGACAGGGTGAGTCAGATGTCAACAGGGGTCAAGCTTTGGGGGTCTGTGGGGTGACAGGAGCATAGGGGATTGCAACTTTCCCCCCCAAACCATCCTCTCAGTGAAGCAAATAAAAACTTCATGAATGAGGCTCTGTTGGAAGAGAGGATGAAGGGGGAGTGTCTTCTGCTGTATCTTGCAACAAGGAGGCAAGATGTGCATCATACTTGTCATGGATGCAATCAGGGAGAGTGGAGAACAGTAGATTATACTGTAGCTGTCGCAATTTTGGAAGAATGACGAACGAGACTGGTATGAAGATGTTGCAGGGGGCAGGGAGGAAGGATCCATATGCTTCTTGGACTGGAGAGACTGAAATGACCACATAAGACCTTTCCAAGCAAATGACAGACCTGAGGCGACCAAAGAACGTCCTCCTGGAGGTCATACTGACAAAAAGAACATGCTGTCCAAGCTGGATGGGCCGAGAGGGGGCAGATGAGGGTGGGATGTACCAGGATGCTTCAGGATGGAAGCTGGTAGGAACTCCTGGTAGATATATGTAGCCATGGTCCCTAGCAAAGGGGACAAGTGAAATGACTGATGTGGAGGCAGCCATATCAGAAGAATTAGCGAAATGAGCATCTTTTGGAGGGAGTGCTGTAGAAACGTGTGGAGTGTGCAAATCCTTTCCAATCTTGGAAGGTAGGATCGTGTGGCTGAGCACTACAAGCGAGTGTGGGAATGGTTTCGGTGTCTGCAGAACTGGTGGAGATACGTCAAAAACCGGAATGCTGTACATGGGTGCTTAAGAATTTTATTGGCACTTAACCTGCCTCCTCCTTTTTCTTTGGCATTGACAACCTGTTCTTGTGTGAGGGATGACTGCTGACATTGCTGGCTGTCCTTCTTCACATGAGGGCTATGGTCTTCACCTCCATTCATCAGCTACATCCATGTCCACCTCACCAAACACCTTTGGCGTGTGACAACAGGAGGTTTGAACGAAGAGGCTGCTGATGGAGGCCTCTTACTTCTGTCTTCTTGGTGGTTTGAAGACATGCTGATGAAGTGGAAGGTTAGTGCTGAAGGTTAGGGGCTAGCTCACTGATATTAAACCAGTGGTTCCTGTTGGAGTGGCAGGAGGTGGTCGTTTTGCAGGCTATTTTGCCTAGCAAGGATTCTAGACCACAGGTATCTGAAGGTAATCCAGGCTTTGATGTGTCTGGGTGATTTGAAATCTTCTGTTATGCCAACAACTCATATCGCATCACAAATCGAGTGCGATGAAGCACAAGCACATGACTGTGCAAGAAGCGATGTGTAATTTAACTTCACTAGTGATGAAACACTAGTCTTGGCCAACCGAAGTCATACTGGTGAGTCCTTGTTGGTACAGCATGCAGAGCTAAGGGTGGTTTCAAAGTAGATTTCGAATGAGGGACTGGTACGATACATGCGGGTTTATATATGTATGTACAGTACCATACATCAAACATTTGAATACAAGGTCAACTGCTCAACAGTTCCCTAAGATGGAGGGCGCAAGGGCGACCCTGCTGCAGATGGAAGGGAATGGGGGTAAATGAGGGATTAACCTGCACCGGTAAGAGGGGTTAACTGTGTAGGAGTCACAAGTGGAGCGTTCACCCAGGGTGAATGCGATCACGTGACCATGTGGATCAGGGCCACCAGCAGATCATGGAAGGAAGGGGAATGGGCGCAATGCCTGGCTATAGTACAACATGGGGTAGACAGGGGTCTACCATAAAAGGGAACAGAAAGGGGAAACATACTGAACGCAAGTCCAACTGCATAGACAGTGGCTTGCAGTAAAAGAGGGAACTCCTTGGAAGGTGGGACAAAGTGCAAGCGGACTACATAAGTGTCTGTGAGAGGGAACAATGTGAGCGCAGCATAACATGTACCATACCACTCCATAGAGTGTCTTATCACTGGACATCAACTTGTAATGGATAACAATATTGTATCTCATAATCCCTTGGCACCATTCAACTCTCAGATTGCACATGAAAGGTCTTGACCAATGGATGCAATATTTAATCATAGAACTTTCCCCCTATCATATACTCCACCATCACCACTGCCTGGAGCTTCCCAAAGTGATGATGGACTTTCTGCCCTGCAATCAATGCAAGGCATTGGACCCCATGTAGTCCATTTAGTCACAACATATAGGTAGCCTGTGCACCAAAATACCAACACTTGTATAGACCCTGAGATGGGCCTGTCTAAATAGATTAGCCATGACATATGTACAGGCCTGTAAGCACAATGTAAGTGCAATGCCACAACATATGGGAGGGCCCATAGAGGGTAAGGATGCTGCATCATATAGACAGGCCCATGACCAAGTAAGTATGCTGAGCTACTGAAAGACATGGACAGGCCTGTCCATGGTAGGGTGTGCCCCAGTCACAACATATGGATGGGCCCATCTATGGGATAATATACCCTTGTCACAACATATAGGTGGGCCTGTCCATAATAAGATGTACCTGTTGCAACATAAAGACAGGCCCTTCAATATATATCTTTTACAGGGTCACAACACATGGATGGGCCCATCTAGTAAGATGCACCACTGTCATGACACAAAGATGGGCCCCTCAGCAATATCATTTATAGTGTCACAACATATGGATGGGCCCTTCAGCAGTATCATTTATATCATCACAACATATGGACAGGCCCATCTAGTAAGATGCACCCCTGTCACAACATAAAGACAGGCCTGTCAGTAATATCATTTACAGTGTCTCAACACATGGATGGGCCTGTCTAGTAAGATGCAACCTTGTCACAACATGAAGACAGGCCTGTCAGTAATACTATTTACAGTGTCACAACACATGGATGGGCCCATCTAGTAAGATACACCCCTGTCACAGCATAAAGATGGGCCTGTCAGTAATATCATTTATAGCATCACAACATATGGATGGGCCCTTCACCAGTATCATTTATATCATCACAACATATGGATGGGCCTGTCAGTAATATCATTTATATCATCACAACACATGGGCAGGCCCCTCTAGTAAGATGCACCCCTGTCACAACATAAGACAGGCCTTCCCAACATGCCATAATTTTCCAACAAGCTGCAAGCAGCTTGCCCACTATATAACTCCCACCTCATCTGTCCCAAGCATGAACACTGCACAAGACACATATACAACACCCCATGGATGGTGAATGGAACTAACAGACTGCATCACAGCATACATGAAAGCCAGATTACAAGAAAAGGAATTCAGTGGACCTCATGCCCTTCCAGATATATTGATTCTGTTTCCACTGTTATGTGAAGTGGATCACATATCATCAGGAATCTTGCAGGCCTATCATCACCCAAGTAAGTCCATCATAATGGTCCAATAGTTTTCATCTTTCCACAGTCAATGTTGGGACAAACTGGGGTGGAAAACCTCCAATGCAGAAGCTGCTGAGAGATACACAGAAGTGACTGAGCCATCCATTCTGGTGACAAACTCAAGCACCATCCATGTTTGGTATTTGCTGGATGCTCTCAGCCCAAAATGAAGGGTAAGGGAATGCAGAATATCCTATTTTACTGACTGAATGGAATGGCAGGCTGACATATGGAACCACCTTCATCTTCTGAGGGAACCACTGCAGGAGAGCATAAAGGCTTCCCCACAGGCATGGTGGATTGACAAGTTATATTTCTGTGGTAATGCTGAATTGAAAGGCTCCATCAACCTGTCACCCATGTGGTTTCAACAGGGTCATGGGGTGGGTAATCAGTTCCCACCTTGTGAATAAAGCACTCATCATTATGAAGCCCCAAAATGGCTTCCCAGAGGTCTCATAGCTGCTCAAATCCAGGACAGCAAACACTTCTGCAAGGGAATGGGTCAACCAAATGTCCAACATGAATGCCCTGTTATCTGCAATCCTGCATGTCATTCATCCACAAATGTATGCAGATGGCAGGGAAGCTTTGATCTGCCTTGGCAAACAGGTGGAACAGTGGGCAGATTCAGATATGACCTCCATACTGCCAATATGGAGCTCCACATATAGCAGCATGTCCATGATGGTGAATCAGGCATCTTGTTATCACAGGGATATCAATGGACAGGATCTGTGGTATGACATGCTTGTAACTGTGGGAGACTACCCACCCCTGGACTTCATCATTCCAACATTGGATCTGTGGCTGTGCTACAACCCCAGGATGATCATCACATTTTCAGGCTCAGCATTGGAACATGGGGTGGGCACTGTAGACAGGGATGGACAACCTACTACCTACACCAGTTGCAACTGGAGAACTGTTAACTTGATGCTGCAGAATTTAATGTAAAACTTAGTAGACAATGAAGATCTCATAATCTCATATTTTATTAGGATATGCTGGCTCTCAGACTTTGGACAGGCAGCATTTCAGAGATTTTGCAGATGGGTGGGTTCTCAGATGTGATGTTTCATGACCATATGAAACACATTTCCATTTGCCATCACTTCATTCAAGAGAAGATCAAGTCAGGGGACATCTCCATGGTGTACTTGCCTACAAACATGCAGCTGGTGGATGTCTTAACCAAAGGACTCTCTAGAGATAAGCACACTCATTTTTCTATTGGCTTAGGGGTTACTTATTGAGATATTCACTGTTGAGTGGGTGTGTTGATGCACATTAATTATATTTCTTACACTGGTAATATCTTACATAAGCACAGTCATTTCAGCACATTGTTTTTCCTTCATGCACCTTAGTCTTCTCCCAATAGAAGCCCAAGTATCTTCTCTTGTTAGTCTGTCACTACTCAGAAACACCCCTTCAGAAGTGTCCTCTACTTGGGGTGTCAGATCAAGGCAGCCACTGTACACCTGAAGCAGACTGCCAATATCACAAGATGGCCTGTGCATTGGTTTGCAAACATGGCATTGGACTTGGTAGGCTTTGAATCAATTTTTCACAACATGGGACTGATACACATTGCTTCAGAATCAGCTTAATAGCTTGATTCTGGTAATGGTGTCATGTGCAAGTTTTACTCCTCCCCTCCCAGCATGCTACCATGTGTACCTCAGGCACCAAGATGACAAGGTCAGCTTCCACAATCAAATGCAACTTATTCCCCTTAGCACATTCTCCATCATCAACAATATCAGCACAATCATCCCACATTGGACCCAGCATGCAGCTGATCCCCATTCTGGCTTTACAACCCCTTGGTGGCTGTATTGTTCAGATGAATACCAAGCAGATTCTCAACTATTACAAAGCAAGGGGTTGTTTTCTGCAGCCTGGGATTTTTTCAAGGTATGCTGCTTATACTCATCACTGAAAACAGTTGATGATGGCCCAGGGCTTATGGCCATTGCCTGAGGTGCCAATCACAGACTGTCTCAATGGCCATTTGGATGAGCAGATCAACTACTGCATTGAAGACATTCAGAAATATGCCAATCTTGTTGACACTCAGGGTTGAGAAATCAACCATTTCTATGCTAGGTGGTGGGCATTCCACCTCAATAGTTTACCTGTTTTCAATTGTTGAGCTGGTTGAATATACATTGCTGTGAATTATCATAATTTATGAGATCCCACCCATTTGCATGATGTGTGAACCCCTGCCCATCCATGTGATGTCCGACAACCCACCCATCTACCTGATGTCTGAGAACACACCCATCTGCATGATGGTATGCATGGTTTTATTCTTGTTGCAGTTTCTGATACACACCCTTTAGCTCTGAGTACCCAACCATCTACCTGCTGTCTAAGCACCCACCCATCCATAAGACGTCTGAGAACCTGACCATCTGTAAAATCTCCATCTACCTGATGTCTAAGCACCTGCCCATCCATAAGATGTCTGAGAACCTATCCATCTACTCCACATTTTTCACCAACAAAATTGCTGATTGATTGTCAACATGGAGAGGGGTGGGGTCAGTTCATGCAGCCATGTCTATTTCACCAAGCAGTGTGCAGATCCAAATAGCTTCTTTTGCAGCTGCCAAAATAGCATATACTCAACCTCAATGCTTGAAAGAGCAACAGAGGTTTGCTTCTTTGATGACCAGCTCACTGCACCACCACATAGGATGAAAGCATAGCCAGTGATAGAAGGTCAATCATTTACATCAGATGCCCAGTCTGCATCAGCATACCCAGCTGGAGTGGGTCCTGATGCTGCAGAATAGCAGAGATGCAAGGTGGCAGTCCTGTGAAGGTAGTGGTAGACTCTTTTGAGGGCCACCCAGTGGCACTCACCCAGAGTTGCTGCATGCCTACTAAGGATGCCCACTGCATAGGCAAGATCAGGGCAAGTAGCCAACATAGCATATATCAGGGCTCCAAGAGCACTCTGATAGCATGCAACATCCAACTTGGCCTGATCAAGTTTCTCAAGTTTGAGACTGGGTGTAGAAATATCTGTAGGCTACCTCAGTAGTGAACAAACTACTGAGGGAATACTAGTAGAAAATACTACAAGTATGTGCGCTATTTCAGCTTATGTAAGCAGCCAAAACATCGCACAGTGGTCAAGTACCACAGGGGCATTTTATGTTCCAACACTGGGTTCAATAGGTGTACCCACAGGGCACATATCCTGCAACCTGAAGTGCCAGAGTATAGACTTGACATATCTTTCCTGTGAGAGCTTGATTTCTCCTTTATCATGGTCTTGGATGATCTCCATTCCTAAGATCGCCCAAATCTGATAGGTCATACTCTGAGGAGAGCTGAGTCTTGAGCTGGTCAATAGCATCATGACTCTTTGACATGATGAGTTTATCATCCACATAGACAGTGACTATAATCAGAACTCCACTTTCAAATTTGTAGAACAAACTGTGGTCTGCATTGCTGTGCACAAAGCCTAGGGCTTTGAAAACTTCCCTCAAGCAGGTATACCAAGCCTTTGGTGCTTTTTTTAGGCCGTAAAGAGCACAGTGAAGGTGCCAAACTACATCTGCAGATGTATGGAACCTGGGAGGAGGTTGAAGGAAGACTTCTTCATCCAGCTTTCCATTCAGGAAGGCTGACTTGACATCCATTTGGTGTAACTCAAGGTCATACTTGGCTGTGAGAGTGAGCAAGATTCGAATAGTAGTAAACTTTGCAGCAGGGGCAAACATATCAGTATAGTCCACTCTGTGAACTTGAGTGAACCCTCTAGCAATGAGATGTGCCTTGTACTTCTTGATGTCACCTGTCGGTCCTCACTTTACTTTGTATACCCATTTTGAATTGATGATCTTTTGATATGAGGGCCATTCAACCTCCTCATACAGCCTGAGCTTCTGAAACATATTCACCTCGTCTACCATTGCTGCATACCAACAATTGCCATTAGGGCAATTTACAGCATCCTTGAACATTGTAGGCTTGTTGTCACATGCAGAACTTGCTTGGTAAGCTGTGTGGTCTTGTTGATTTGAGTCAGCACTTTTGCCTGACTGCCACACCTCAACCTTGCACTCAGCCACACCCCCACCATGAACCTCTGCCCTTCCATCATCTCTCTCAGCATTCCCCTGGCCCTTTTCCCTCATCAACATTGACCTCTGGTAAGCATTGACAAAATACCTTGGGTCATCATCTTGAACTGGAGCCTTTCTGGCCCTAGAGGATCTCCTGACCTCAGCAGGTGGTACCAGCTGTGGATATGGCACTGGAGGACCTCTGGACATTGTAGGATGTCTTGCCATCATTCGATTCGCCCTCTGGAAGATTTCTGGGTGAGTTCTAGGCATTTCTACCCCAGAACTTTGCTCATCTGCCTGACTTGGCTCATTTTCAGCCTCTGTGGGCTTGAGCATTGATTGTCCTTGATCATGACCCATTGAAGCACCTCCCTGGCTCCCTGTGGCATCAGACTACCATGCTGGACCTGTAGACTCAACTTGGGGTCAATCTGTCACTTCCCCCACCTTGTCTGAGCCTCCCTCATCCTCCTGTGTGGTAAGTTGCACTTGCCCACCAGTTGTCTGCATGTTTGTGACTGACTGCACCATTTCCTTTGCTACCAGCTCACTCTGACCAAATGCAACATGAGTAGGCTGTTTGCCATCACCCTCATCAAACACAACATCCCAAGACTTGATAATTTGACCACTTGCTTGGTGCAGGCACACATAGGCCTTGCAATTTTCCATGAACCTGAGGTGAGTACATTCAAGTGATTTTGCATCAAGTTTCTGATGTTTTTCCTCTGGAACATGAACATGGGCAACACATCCAAAGACCCACAAATGGGAGATGGTCAGTTTATTTCCAGTGTAGGCCTCATATGGAGTTACTTGCTGTTGGATAGCTTGTGTAGGCAGTCAGTTTAGAATATGGGTTGCATGTAGTATAGCATCTCCCCAATACTTGTTGGGGAGTCCAGCATCACTTAGCATGGCCCTCACACATTCAACCAAGGTATGGTTCATGCACTCTGACACTCCATTTTCCTGAGGTGTGTATGCATTGGTTTTTTCATGATGCACTCCTTTTGACTTCAAGTAGGCATCAAACTCTTGTGAGCAATACTTGCCTCTGCCATCTGTCCAAAGGTAGTTTGCCTTCTCCCCAGTTTCAGCTTCAGCTCATGCAAAGTATTCTTTGGTCATTCCAAGGACCTCATCCTTTGACTTCAGTAGCTTGACCACAAGATGGTGTGACCTTCCATCAATGAAAGTTACAAAGTACCTGTGTCCAGTATGCACAAGAGTTTCCATTGGACCACAGACATCTGAGTATGTCCGATGCAGAACCTTTGGGTTCTCCATGTCTGACCTTTGTGGTATAGGATTCTGATGTTGCTTCCCTTCAAGACAACCCTTGCAGCTATGGGTCTCATGACTGCAAGGTCCTGCTATCTCCATCTCAGCAACCATATTCTTATCCAGCAATTTCAGTACATTCTTGATGTTCAAATGTCCAAGGCAGCAGTGCCAGGTGGTGAGAGATGCCTTTGATGTGACAACAAAGCTTGCAAGGGCTGTAAGTGGTTCCGATGCATCAAGTCTTCCTGGGTCACTGACTATATAAGCAGAGTGACTGCCTGAGACCACTGTTGTGTCCAGGACATACAACAACTTGCATTTCTCTGCAACTGCTGCAACCTTGTTTCCTGAAAGCACCTTGCAGACATTTCCTTCAAACATCACCTGGAGACCTCTAGACATGAGGGATGGAACTGACACCAGATTTGTGTCCAAGGCCAGAACATAGTAGATGTCCTGTAGAATAGTTCATCCACCCCCACTACCAGTCCCCTGCATGTTGAGTTCAATCTGGCCCTTCCCTACTGCCATGATGGATCTCCCATCACCAATAATGACTGGTTGTGATGGTTCCAAGACCCTAAATGTGGTGAACCACCACCACTGGCAGCACATATGTGCTGATGCACCTGAGTCTACCACCCACTCTGAGGGGCTGGTTTCTGGACTCATGCATGCCATGAACAGCCAAAGAGCTGGATCCTCAACTACCTGGGCAACCTTCACTGTGAGATTGGCCTTGTCTGCTCCCTTCTCTTTCTTCTCTGACAAGGATGGAGTCTTCTCATCATCTGCCTTCTTTTTCAGGCTTGGGCAGTTGTTCTTCATATGCCCAACCTCCTTGCAGTTGTAGCACTTTATCTTCAACTTTTCCTTCCCTTTCTCTTTAGACTTTGACTTCACACCAGTTCTGGCTGTGAGGGCTGAGTGACCCTGTGAGCCCTGGCATGTCCTCTCCTCTATGAGGACTTGTGAGATTACAGAGTCCACAGTCAACTTGTCATTTGTTGACATGAGAATGGTTCAAGGGACTGAGTATGAAGCAGGTAAGGAGATCACCATTGCAATTGCAACCAGTGACTCATCAAGAGTCTGTACAAGTGAGTTCAGTATGAGTGCCTTCTGTTGCATTGCATTTAGCTGAGCCTCTGTTGGGCTATCATTGACAAGGGTTCCATGAAAAAGTTCTCCAATGAGGTAGGCAATTGTCTGTTTCCCTTTGCCCTTGTACTGTTCACTAAGGTGCTTCCAGGTCTCTGACACAGTTTTTGCATACATGACCCCACTCAGAGGCTTGTCCTTGAGTGTCAGGGTAATCTGTGCACTGGCTTCCCTATCTTTCATCATCCACTCCACATGCTTGTCTGGGTGAGTGGCAGCATCAGGAGCCTTTGTGGCTGAGCCACCAACCACCTCCCACAGGCCTTGAATCTTGAGAACCTTCTGTACATGAAAGTTCCACATTTGAAAGTTTCCTCCATCATCTGCAAGTGATGGAATATCATAGAGCTGACTCAAGGGAGCAGCAACCTTGCTAGATGATGACAGAGTAGTGACTGTAGCAGTAGAAGGACCCATCTGAGGACCAACTGAGATAGATGGAGTTGGATTCAACATTGTTTAGCATGACCTTGTAGAACTAGAGAGCAACTGGAATTAAAGCTGCAGTGGTTAGAGCTGAGTGGGGCTCATAACCTTCTGAAGGGGTGTTTCTGAGTAGTGACAGACTAACAAGAGAAGATACTCAGGCTTCTATTGGGAGAAGACTGAGGTGCATGAAGGAAAAACAATGTGCAGAAATGACTGTGCTTATGTAAGGTATTACCAGTGTAAGAAATATAATTAATGTGCATCAACAGACACCCATCTCTACCACAGACTGGCAAGATGGGTGTGGTTGGCCACCAATGAATAACTCAGGAGAATCTTCGAAGGCAGAATGTGGGTATTGAATGACTTCCATCAAATCCAGCATGTTAATGAGACAAAGGCCCTCACAGGCTGCACCATACTGTTCCCTTGCAGCCTCACCCAATGCTCTTGCAATGGCATTCACAGCCTGCACAAGGTGCCTATCGAGGGTGGGATCAAATGGCATGTTGCTCAGAGTGGCATTTCCACAGTAGTGAGATACTGCTGCATGTAAGGTGCACAGGACTAAAATTATCAAGGTCAACCATGTATCAGCTTAAACTCAGGCCCATACCTTGAGGGCAATGTGGATCAAGTGCCAATCCCCAACATTCCATTTGAAGAGATTGCTCTTCAGATGGAAGTTCACCTACATAATCAATGGATATAACAGCTCATGAATGGAAAACATGAAATACTCACCATTGCATATTTCTTCAAAATGATCCCTCATCTCTGATCATTCAGGCATGCCAAAAGTCAGAGGGTGGCCACCATTGTCCTCATCTGCTGCCAAGCCAAAAGATTTGATGGGTACATTGCAAACAAGTGGGGGAGGCAATGGTTCCCTCATATCCTGCAATTGAACCAGTAGGTTAGCCCCAGAATCAGGTCAAGGAGACCCGTCTCTCACATTTGATGATTCACAGGTGACAGGTGGAGGCAACGGTTCCCATGCATTCTGCAATTGTTTGAATAGATCCAGGTTCATACCATCCTCTGGGGGAGCAGTTGGCTCCCATTCATTCAGGAACCAATTCATCAAGTTTTCATATGTATCTATTACCAGGAAAGTAGTTTTTTCATTAGCTTGAAGGGCAATCTTGCCAACTCACCACCACCCATGATTCTGTCCTCTGGGGGAGTGGTTGGCTCCCTTTCATGCAGGAACTGATCCAGCAAGTTTTTGTATGAATCTATGGCCAAAAGATGTTTGTTGTTGAGCTTGCAGAGACATTGTACACACTCACTGCCTGCAATATCCATGTTCAACCTGGCCATATCTGCCCTTCCACTTGAGACAATTGGCAGAGTGGTAGGCTCATGCAGCCCATGCAGTTGTACTAGCATCTCCTCCAGATTTTCAGATTCTGTCCCATGTGAGCTAGATTGCCTTGGCTTGATTTGTCTTACAGTAGCTGTGGATGGCTTAGGTTGCTGGATCCAACAATGATGACAACCTCACCTTGATGACAGAAACAAACTTGGCAGGACTGTTGGGCAGGCATATTTGATGACTGTGGGTTCACCAATAGCTTGATGTTCAACCAAAATTTAAACTTGTAGGAACAATAGTTAGAACATCATTCACACTGTGGGAAGCAAGGTTGGACAATGGCAGACATAGCCAAAAGTTTAGGAACAACAATACACAGGAGAACAATAGCCCCCTGCATAGATAGCTACCAGCTGCTTCCACATGGCCAATACATAGACCTGTCCTGCTCAACTCTCCCACTCAATTATCCTGCTCAACCCTCCCACTCAACTATCCATCTCCCCTGATATCAAAGACAACTATCACAACCATCAGGGTGTCATTAGCTACCATACATGCCATAAAACTTTACAAAAGCATTGTTCCCCAGACAAGGATAGCTGCCAACTACTTCCACTTCCAATTGCTGCCTGTTTGCTTCCACAATCTCTTGGCATCAGGAGAAGGTGCATCTGCATCTGGCCTTGCAGGGGTCTTTCTGATGTGAGGTGACTTCCAGGTACTCCCAGAGACACCCTGTTCCACATTTGTGGATGCTGCATTTGTGGTTGCAGATCCATTATTGTTGGACTTGAACAAGTATTTTGCCCTAGGTCGATTCATGTCTGGCTCACATGATTCTAACAGAGCCTACTTGACACACAGTGCAAATTTGTTAGTCATAACAGCTGATTCAACATGACTGAACTTGCCTTGCATGTGTACTTCAGGGCAGATTTCAGCTGTCCATCTTTTCATCAGCTCATTGACCCCTTCTCAGTTGGGTGGTCAGTGAAAGGAATGCTCTCCAATTCATCTTCATCTGCATATTCTGAGTAGTCCTGTTGTTCAGTTGAGTACTCACTCCCTGAGTCCAGATCAGGGTTTGCTGTGGAATACAAGTTATAGTGGGAAGCTCACTATTCTGAGATGTTGCTGATTTCTTTGAATTGGATATGGTGGGCAAAGAAGCATCTTCATCAGCTTCATCATCAGAATCATGGCCATTGCTTTCCCTGCCACTATCATCAGTTAGTGCTGTATTTTGTGGATGCTGCATGGGGGTCTTTGCATGGGCTGGACATGCAGAAGGCTGCCTACTATGGGAACCAGAAGCTGCTGAGGGCTTTGAGTGGGAACAATGAGGGATTGGCATCTTGGTGCAGTTTTGCCTCCCACCAGATACCTGAAGACCAGAATTTCATTAGTGCTGATCTGTCATGCATGAACATCACAGATGGCACACCTTGTTAAGGGAGGGATCATCTGTTCCAACATCACTAGCCTGAGCCTTGTCACTATCATCCAAACTGTCATCCACCCTATCATCTGCCCTATCATCCACACTATTATCTGCCACTCCCCCTTCTTGCACTTTACCCTTGCCCTTGACATTTTTCTTCCCAGGATTCATTTTGCATTCTAGGGCAGCTATCTTTCAGTATTTCCACTGCCTCGCAACCTGGAGGGGTACCACAGTTCTATCCACTGGTGGCTGCAGCTTACCAAATCAATTGATCCATTTCTGAAATCCAAAAACATCATCTGGATGGGATTCCTGTCATTTATACCAAAAAGTCAACAGCTGGGTAGCTGTTGTCATCCACATGTGACTTGGGTTGTGGTCAAAGTTAAAACCTTCAGGAAGATGGCAGGATGCTATCATTTCCTCTTGATGATGACTGAAACTCTTGAATGGCACTGCTGAAGAGGGATTTCCACATGCCAATCCTGATAGCACTCATCAGAGATTGAGAAGGACACTAAATGCTCTTGACACTCACAGTAGTGAGCAGTCACAAATCTGCAAACCATTTTTTGTAGTTGGTCCTGGCTAAGGCCTGCAATTTCTCCTATCCAAATCTCTCCATTGGCATTTTTCACCAAACTCATGGGGTCAACCTTGCCTGCCTTCATCACTTTGGCAGCTGTCTTTTTCCAAGCATGTTTGGGACTTGACTCACCATCATGCTTGGGCAGTGTTCCTGGTTCCTTAAATGTTTCCCCAAGGTAATCTCACCAGCTTCCTTCCAGTGTGCAGACATCATTGAAGGGGATCCCATCCTCAATTTCATTATTGAAGTCCATAATTTCATGGCATGAGTCTCACCTAGGACTAGAGGAGAATATGATGGACTCATGTGTATGCCTGTATAGTCCCCTCCTCATTTTTCCACCTGGCCATACACACTATGTGCATTCTGCAATACCTCCACATCTCCATTGCAAAGTTTCAGACATACTTGTACCCATACCTGGCTGCATTCCTGGGGACCAGAATAAGTTGAAGACTGGGAAGTTGACCCCATACAATTGCACCTTGCTTTCATCTCTGGTGTAGGGCCTTCCTGCCCATTCCACTTTTCTGCTATATCTTCAGCTGCAGCCAATTGTTCCTTGGTCAGGTCATCCTGAATAAAAGCTGTCAACACATTCTGATGCTGTTGGATCTGCTTGGTTCCATGAGTATCCCCTTCTTCTACTTTCATTTTTGCAAGCTTCTCCTGTATTTGCACTTGGTACAATTTGTGGACCACTGCCCACACAGAGTATTTGTAACCAGATCTAAGGGTAATGTGGGGCTTCTTTGAACAGAGGGGCTTTTTCAATCAATCCTGTATTAGCTACAAGGGTGCTTTGAATTGTGAGCATCCACATCAGAACTTTTAGAGCATACCTTGCACTTGGTCTGGACTTCACTCTCTCTCAACTCCTTGTTCCTGTCCAATCCCTGCATCTCCTCCCATATGGATAGCAAGACTGCAGGCTTCTTCTTCTTCCCTGCTTGCCTCCATTCCTGCCATCAGTGCCCAAGGATTTCCAATTCTTCCACATCAAATGTTTCTTCCTCCCTTTCCCCCACATCTGATGGTTCCATGTCTTGCTCACCATCAGCATCATCTCTTTCCATCTGATCCCAGGTGTCTGATTCATACTGTGACTCCATGGAGTATGATGTGGTATGATGTATAATGATGTATAATAGATGGTTGGCCACTAAGTTTTTTTGTGCCCTCATTTGGTCTCAATGCATTTCAGTGCTAGTGTGGCCAGGCCAAGGAATTTGTTCAGACTTCCATGAAGTGACCAAAATATCCAATGAGGCTGATCTCTTTGACAGGATCCTGACCAAAGGCAGATTAGCTCCCAGTTTGCATCTGGGCTGTCATGTTAGCTGGCCCAATCATATCCATACTTATATTGATACTGAACATCTTGGTTCACCTGCATCAGCTAATATAGCATCCAAATTCATCATCATAATCCAGGCAAATTGGCCAGGTAATGTTGCAGAAGGAAGGGAATGTGCATTGAAGAAGGCAGCGCTGTGCATTGTGCAAGGCCAGTGTAGTTGCATTTGTATTTATGCCCTGACATGTATTAAGGTACTGACATCAATAGAGCTAAATGATAAAGCAACTTGCACTAGCAGTAGCATTTCTAACAACTGACCATCATACTTTGAAATCAGCAACCTCCAGATGGCCAAGGGAAGCACTCAAAAGGGCATGAGAATGATTGGTCCTACCCCAGGCCATCAGGTGAAGCAGCTGGAAGTCAAGACTCAGAGAACTGGAGGTAGATATAGATCATGATTGGTAGACGTTGTGATCAAACAGCCAGATCCAACAACCCCTGTCCATTCTCCCCAATCCTCACCATCCAAGCATTCAAGGTCTCACTCCAACATGCACTATAATAAATGGGCAGCTTCAGTCTTTGATGGACATGAAAGTATGAGCCCACCAGTCCAGCAACTGAAGTTACCAAGGACAAAGGTATGCAGCAGTTTGCCAACCCGAAAGCTGACTTCACATGGTGTGTCAGACACAGAACAATTATATCTGCAAAGGGTTCCATGGAAGGGGGAGTCCTTGAACATACTCCTGGAGCTGGAAGCCTCCCCAGAGCCAAGGAACTGCATCTGGTGTGGCAATGACAGGATATACAGATGTCCAGATTGCTTGCATCAGCCCCTATTCTGCACAGAATGTTGCCAGAAGAGTCATGAGAGCCTGCCTTTCCACAGGATCCAACAGTGGACAGCGGACTTCTACAAGGAATTGGCCCTCCACATGGTGAGAGATCAGTTGGTTGCCCAGAATTACATTCACATCAAG
>NW_026261179.1:0-17035 GCF_024613125.1 Pisolithus orientalis | reverse complement strand
CTTCTGCGAAATATTGACTTCACAACAATTCAACATTCAAATCTCGAATTTTTTTTACTTGGTAGAATGAGATCTAAGCTACATCCGTGTTGAGTTTTACAATAAGTGACGAATTGAGTGCGGCGGAGAGAACACAATCTGAACGGTCAAAAATGCCACCGGAGGCACAATTTTGTCACGGATTGTCACATACGGCACGTCAGCCGAGGGTAAAGTTTGGCAAAGTCCGATAATCTGCGTTTGAAATCGGCAGGGTAAACGACTGCTGCGAATCGGAGCATGAACGATGCCACTAGCGTGACGCCCTACATATACCTAGAATAGCATACCCTTCTCCCTCTAACCGTAAACTTAAGTATCTGCATGTAGATCAGAACCTAGTGCACATTTCCTGAAAGAATTGTACAGCCTCATGTAGTAGATCAGACCAAAGCACTGCTACAAGTGCCTAGGACCATGTAAATTCCCCTGATGGCTGACAATGTTTTATGTTTTCACGGCTTCCACAACCACTTTGTCTTGTATCTAAGTATACAATCTACATAAATACACTCTACTCTACAAGACTCCAGCGTTAAATATATCTTAATTGTGGTGTTACTGGCTGTAAGCCATTTTGCAGGTGCTGTCCCACGATAGTAGCGAGATCTGGAACTTTAGATCAGCGTGACGAAAAAGCTGTGGAGAGCTGTGCTCAGTTCGAAACATGTCACTATAGCGTCCCATGCCAAGCTAGAGAAAGGTCAATGGGAAACCGCGCACGGTACACTTTCTCGTAATGCATAGCTGTCCCTTCCCATTATTAGATTTTGGCAGTACCAGATGTCAGTGTCTGCTGGCCCTACGCTATGCATTGTGAGAAAGTATATTGTATTCTTCGTTGCTCTGACCTGGTATAAAAACAACCAACGGGTAGCGCTACGGGTCCTATGTCAATTCCTATACGCACTATCAACTCAACCACGATGCTTTGCTCTCATCGAAGCCTACGGTTTGTTGAATGTGACCTCGTAATGAGAGGTCTGCCGAATATTGTGGAGGTCGCGATTTTCTTCGGGGAGAGCATTACTGTAATATTGGATTATCCTCGCGGTTAACCTTTCTGCTGTGAACACCGGATGTTTTCTCGTTACCTTCCGGAGTTCTACGTACATCCATGGCTCCAACTTACTGGCGGGGTACCATCTCGCGACGGAGTGGAATCCTTTGACTAAGGGAGATTCCTTTACCCAGACCGGTATAAAGGGTGATTGATGGTCAATGTCCTCGAACCATCCATTCCGGAACGGTAAGTGTTCGTGGTATATACTTTCGATATCCTCCACTGATCGAAATTGGGCCAGTGCTTGACTAGACCGTTGCTTTTCTTGGCTGTATCCAACCGCACCTTCTCGTCGTACCTTCCGTTAAAAAATCCCGATCGTTCATAGCCTACGGTGTCTTGTCTCAGAGACACTTGACTATTCACAAATTGTGAGCCTCGGTTGGAGTTCCGGAAGGACGAATACGCATGGAGGAAGTTTAGGCTCGAGAAGGACACTGCACGCTGGACGCGTAGGTTCAAGCTTCAAGTCTTGCTTTGTCTTCTGGCAGTCAGAAATATGCACAAGCGTCACGGATGTTGTACGTTCAACCTGTTAAGACTGGAGGTATAACTATACTCACAAAATCAGGGCAGCCTCTGCAGCTCCCCAAGAGACATATTTGTCTCCCGTTCATGGAGACTAGAAAAACAGGTTTCGCTTCTGCGGATCTCGTGTGACATTAATATGGCAGCCCTCCATGTATTACGTAACTTAAGTACGCCACTAGTGTGCCGACCTCCAGCCACTCCAATTTCGATTAGTACGTCCGTAGGCTCTCATGGAGGGCTTCAGTAGAATCAAAAATGACGACCAGAACGTTATTTAAGGGTATAAATGCCAGTGGTGCAACGATGAGGCTGCCTGTGTGCGCGCAAAATAGGGTAAAAACCTCCAGTCCACCCAACCTTCTTAACACTTACCTCGTTGGGTTTCGTGAACTGAGAACCCGGTTCTCTTTGAAGACCTGCCCCAACGATATTATCTTGCTATGGGTGCCTTCGCTGTCATCCAAGCAACCGCAGAATCAAACAGCATATCGCCGCCACCTAAAGCCAGGTATTTCATATAGTAGCACAAAACCTGGTGTTGTTTCCGGCTAATGACTTCTGGCATTTCAGGTCTAACAGGAAACATGACCTGCCACATAAAAGGCACAAATTGGGTCAGTAGTACAACGATCATGGTTCAGTACGTTACTGAAACGTGGACTGGCTAACAGGGCGTGAGTCGCCGACTTACAAGAAATACTCAAGATGGACAGAAGATGATCGCGACAGAAAGGGGGTGAGAGGTTAGAGCATGCAGTCGAAAGGGGTCTCATTCAGCCGAATTATAGAACAAGCACGTACCTGCTATGCATTTCCGCCAGATGTCGCTGGAGAAGTTGCTGACGTTGACAAGAAATCACTTGTACCAAAAGTTGTCGCCATGCAGGATAGCGAGCGCCAGGAGCATAATGTAGTCGAAAAATGGAAGCATGTGTTACATGTATTAACTAGTACCCACATTCGGGGAGACCTATCACGAAGTAATAGACAATCGTTAGGAGTAAACATGGAAAAGGGTGTTGCTTAACATTGCAGAAGGCATCCAAAAACTGGTGTCTGCCCAAATAGATTTGGCTTCGACCAGGACGGTTGGCTGGGACTTGACCCTCGAAGCTGTGAGAATCCAAAACCATGCAGTAAAGTAGGCACCTATCGGGAAGTGCGAAGCAGCCGCCCGCCTCCAAAGTGATTTCCGGTGAACCATGATCTCCCAACAACGTCGGAGGGTTTGTAACCTGTGTCGCAGGATCTTAGGTAAGAAGCATAGAGAAAACTCCAGGCGGCGGATAACTGGCATGCACGTCCATGGAGGCCAGTGTCTCATGGGCCAGACGTGTGGGCTCCGGGGAGTCAGGGCAAATAAATTAAGGATGGGCAAAAGCAGCATGCCAAAACCCTTGATTGGTGCGTAACGACATGCCCTAGATCATCTGGGGATAGAAGAACAGAGTGGTATAACCCGGGTCCACAAAGATGGTGATGATAAATAATGAAGTGAGAAGATCTGCTCAAGGTTGTCACTGTGAACCAGATGAGTTGGACGTCGTGGAGCCACTTGTCATGGTGTGGAACGGTGGAGCCGGTGGGCAGTGAACAGCGGATCCGATCACGAGGCTGGGATATTGCCAATACCTAAATCATAAAAATATTTACTTCCCCTCCAGGCCTGGATTGAGAACAACGGGATTTTGAGATATTGAACTGATGCATGATTGTGGTATCTTACCGTAAGGATAGACGGATAATCACTTACGTCTGCCAAAACGTGGAAGGATGGAGTACTGGGAAATCGTCCTAGGATTCGGAACGAGCTAGCCTCCGAGGTCCGATAGACGAGATTGACCGGGCTGAAAAAAAATCTGCTAAAGCTCGGGAGTGGCGCCAACCCGGAGCCAGTGAAGTTGGGATGGGAAAGCCACGAACGTGAGACTAGATGGAATAGTAACGTGGGTCGATTAAAAGTGGCAGCAAAAACGCGACCACAAGAAGAACGGACATGCATGAAGAGCACCTCGTATTATTTTACGTCCTTTTTTTGCGGTAACCAGGCTGGTGATTGCGAAGAGACGAAGTAGCTTGGGTCGGCGTGCCACGTCGGAGTGGCAAAAAAAGTGTATGGCGCCACAGGGATCGAGGAGCATTTGCACTAGGTCAAAGCCGTCGCAGGTCAATCTACTTGTCACACACAAGATCAAGGTATGGCCTGACAATTTTGTGCTACTGTTAATTGGATTTTCGATGTTCTTACCGAACTTGGTGCAGATTCGGGAGCACCATCATTAATATTGATCCGCCACGGAGTAGCCAGCGTTCTATCAAGCATCAACACTGAACGCTAAGCTACGTGAATTTGATCAGAGGAACTGAACTTTTTGGCAAAAGGCACGCTTCTAGATCCAAACTGAACGATCTGAGCCCTCGTTGGGACACCCAAGAGAATCCCATCGGATATGATATCGCACAGCTTCAAAGAAGCCAGAACGCTGGCGTTGCACAGTGGTTGAAAGACCAGCGTCTCCCTGCTCACCGTATCCTATGGTGGGTTTTCGCGCCACTATCAAAGGTAAATGAAACCATCGTGTTGATCATTTAGTAAGGGTCACCCACATTTACGGTATGTCCATCAAACCTGTAGAGCTGCAAACCCCTGTGGCCAATTAACCGAACAGGAGTTTCATGTTAGCATGAGGTCTCCAGCTGGCCTTCGTGCTTGCTTTTTCTTGCGCACCGCATCTCAATAATGCAATTGCGCGGCGTTTATGACCACGGAGGGACGAATCACAACGGCAATTGACATGGCTTCTATTGCCCTCGTCGCAACTCATCCATATCAGCATGTCTAGATGCTCTTCCGTCCATGTGTACCAATAATCTACACATCTCATCGTGGACCAGAGGCGGTACAAGATTAACTACGCAAACAGTTTCAGATATCCGCATCGCGTTTGTAGTGACCGAGACCCGTGAACACGCCTTTGTAATTTTCCATTACGTCTTGGGAGGTTAGAACCTGTGAGTCTTACATCCAATGCCCGGATGGGTTTAGGAAACGTGAAGCTGCTATAACGCGATCTCGGTCCCATGCAGGTATGCACGAGCATGTTTCTTCCCAGGCAGTGGACGACGTCCTGGACAGTGCCAACTGGTAGGTCTTGGCTTTGGTAAGTACGTTGGAGCACTACACGGCGATGTGGCGAACATTGCAGGGAAAGGCAAGGGAGGGCGATGGTGACGCAACTCTTTTCCCCCTACACGCACCATCGAATCATTGATGCTCGCGGTGTATCACTTGTGCGTCCGCGGAAATTGAAGACTACATAACCGTCCAGAGGCCCGGATGTCATGTAACGGACGCTAGTTTAGTCAAATCTCGTTCCTTAGCAGCAAGGGTAAGTCATTATTGCTCTGCCACATTTCCATAGTCTATACATACACACCGCTGCCGTCCATTACTTGATGCTTGACCTACCAAAGGTCTATATCCGTCGTTGAATCCATGAGGCTCGTTCTCGCTCCACCAAAAAGCAAGTTATCTCAAGGTTATCACCGAGTAAGATAATGAAATCAGTATCCTATTCTGGGCATCCGGCATAATGCAGAACAGAAGGGGATACCGCTGGACAATTCAGTCATCGTTCGTTGACAGTTGCTATGATTGTCCATTCACCTATTGATTGATGTGAAAGGATGGGTGCGTGATAAACGTTTGGAAGCTGGAAGCTTGGAAGTCTGTCATCATACGCCATCGTTCGCACAGGTGGAATAAATGGAGTTCTCTACGTAATGAGAGACGATGCAACCTCCTTGTGGGGATACATACGTATGGTCGTATTTTTTTCGCATTGAGAGAGGGGGGTTGCGAAATGTTGCAATACAATGTACGTACTTGGGTGTCATTATCGCAGCTGATTAGATTAGATATACTTCATCCGCGGGCCCATTATATATCTTATCGGAGCGAAGATGCCGCAATCCTATTTCTGTCAGTGTCATATAATATCACCATCTTTCAACGATGCCATGTCCGAAGGGGAACTACTTAGATGAATGACACCCAACAGGTAAGTAACAGCTGAATGACAAGTACGCTATGCACGTGCATCATAGACCACGAACGATTGATATCTATCAAAGCGCTCTGAACCCTTCACCCAATTCGCAATTCGCAGTTCGCAATCTATGGATTGACACGCTACATCGAGTGGTTGATTCGCAAATGGGACCGCCGGGTATCGAGCCTGGACTTGGGGGCATGTCGTTCTATCATCGGGTGTCCACGGATGGCAAGGTCTACGCAAACTGTCAATGAACTGTCATTGGCCAACTACCCACGTCTCGTTATCGAGCCAAGCCAATCCTATACGAGCTTACAATATACACTTACCCCTAACCACCTGACGTGTGATTCTCAGCTCTATCTCCGATAACCCAGTACCTGAACTACAAACGGGATTAACTTAGCCTTGTGTGAACGAAGGCACTCGCCGCAGACGCGTTGGTATTTCGGTAGGCGTATACCCAAGAAAGACCATTTAAATCCGCATGTGCGGGTGATGCGGCGTTGAATGCAATGACCATTGATGACGAATGTGTCTTACCCCTGAACGCAGGTGTTCGTGTGCGGATTCACAGTGACCGCAATTTCTCCTTCGAGGTCATAGGGCAGCTGCATCGAATGACAGCGTGTGTGAATGGATGATCGATAGCAGCAGACCATGAGTAACGATGAGAGTGATCATAATGCTGACCTGCGTGGAGTTGGCGCACTAAGTCCTCTGCAGACGATAGGACCATACCCTCTGAAACGCCAAGGCTGAACCATGTGGTTGAGCAGCCTGGAGAACCATTCTCAATGTGCGCAATTGGAGCGATTGGAACATACATCGCTTCGAAGCGACCGATCTGATTGGCCGGACATACATACAACGCCGAGAAGACCCCCCCCCTCCCCTCCGTCGACACGGGCCGATCACATCTCCAGTTCCACATCTTCCTCCACTTCTCACGTGGGTATGGTTGTCACTTGAAACTGCGGCCTTGACGTTCCTAGACTCGAGAGAACCTATTTTGATCAAGTCAAATGCGAAAAGTGGTCTGGAAGACCTGTCTGTCGCATTTGATCGTTCATCAAATCACGGTGGTGATGTGATGGCGAAGACTGCCCCGGTCAGCCTGGAACTGATTATTCCTATCCTATGTCCACGGACCAGAGCCTACGTGGTCCAAGAGGGGCCACCGCACACTAAGTCGGCTCCCCGATAACTTGCGTCCAACTGGAGTGGAGACCCAGTGCTCCAGTTCCCCGCTTATCGGCACTGGCGGCTGATCGATTTGCGCCGGGACATAGTTCTTGTGACCTAGTCTGGAGAACAAGTTGCTCGCCGGGGGCGGAGAATTGTCGGGCCCCGGCAGTACTCCTCGCCCGAGGCGGGTTAATGTCTTGGAAGCCTCGTCTAGCGATGGACATTGCGCATCCCTGTTCCGTCGACGGGGCTGAGCTTACTCGGCTTACGATCCGGGTAAAGCGGAGTCGAGAAGGCAGTGCATGGATATCCAACTAGAACGGCCAATTTGTGGCGCGTATTGTGGATACCGTGCACCTTGATGGGTAGGCGTATGCATCAATCACTGGCGTGATTACTCAAAGAGAGGAAAAAGAACATTGATCGTACGATTGGTTCACAAGGTGATTGATTGGTTGCCGATGCCACCTCGCAAACAGATCAAAGCAAGAGAGATAAGATAGTGCTCCCCATCTTTTCACGTCCTGTCGTGCCAGAGTAACTTGTCTGTCAGTCACGATCTGCCAACGTGAACGTGAAAGCATACGAGTGAAAGAAGATCAGAGAGCTCCCATTTGTTCGGACGAGTACGGCGGTGTCAACGACATCTCGACAGCGGTCGATTTCGCCGTAGGGGCAACTTTTCAACGCTGTCAACCACGCGTGCGTGTACTGCACTAGTAGTAGTGGTATATCCATGGACCATGGGTCCACGGTCCGATTGGAAAGGAACTTTAAAAAGGACAAGGAAAGACGGAACGACGTCTCCGAGGATCAGTGTACAACTTGATGGACATTACCGGATCGGAGATGGCTTCGGCAAGTGTGAGTGTATAAGAGTGAGAATCGGTACTTTTTTCAAGGATCTATCTAATCATGATCTCAGGGCTCTCCGAGAAAGGCGTCCGCAACGGGGAATGCCCCGCCACGACCTCGAGATGGTGGGGTGATATGAGCATGGTAGAACTTGTGGCAGCCTCGACACACGTATCAGAGGGGCGCATCCCCCGTGTATTCAGGCGCACTCAAGTCAGATTTCATCTCGTTTTTGTCGCTGACAACACGCGATATCCTTGCAGGGGTCACGATCAGTACAGGCTTACATACTTTGCAGCTATACCATACGTGAAACGAAGCTACAAAGGGTCTCGGATTCGACCGTCGTCCCCGCGACAATCTCGGAGGAAAGCTTGATATACATACACGACGTAATAGCATCCGAACGGCTCGTCCCCACAGCATATGTACTGCACATGACCTATCAGAGCGTTCTCGGTTTCTAATCTGAAATGCGACCTTCTTCTCAACAAGCAGAGGACCAATACCCTTCTTGCGCCTGTCTGAAAGACCTCAACAAAGGCGGGACAATTGAATGAAGAACTGTGGAGGGGGGGTGACATGCCAAACTCGTCAAGCTTGAAAGACATACTGTATTGTTACTTACAGGTGCCGAGCAGATCTGCCGCGGCAAAACACGACGCTTCAAGCCCATCTCCAGTCTGTCACCTCAGAGTGCCCTTTGTGCTGTTGTCGGACTCCAAATCGCTGTGGCGGTCTTGACTGGAATTGGCGGCGCAAAAGACAAACAAGGTAAAAGACAAGAAAAAAACGTGAAACATGACTGGACGAGCCCTTCGGAAGGCATGTGATTGGCGTGAGGTTAGAGCATGTGCACAGACACAGTGCTCGGGCGTGGCAGGAAGAGAGAAATACAAAGGCGGATGGCAGCCTATCCGGGATCGGGCGAACCTATGGCACACGATAAGCTTTTTTGTGTGGAACGCTGATCGGGATGTGACGTGTGAAACCGGCGTGGAAGGTAACACTTACAATAAGAGCGCTCACAAAATACAAAGGCAGAAACTGTAAAGGAATTGTTTCTGTGTTCACAGTGAATGGAACCCACGATGATCGATTGTGTGTGCTAGTGAGACAAAGAACTCGAACAAAGTTTGGACCAAGATGAAAGAAGTCAAGAATCTAGTGTTACGAAGTTTCCGATCCTCGACAAATATTGTTCTTTCGACACCACGCCAGGCAGTGTCACGTCATCGCCATGCACTCACCGCGCAGCTGCGCGCCTTTGCGTCCTTGTTCCCTCCTTGAGACAATCTACACGTTCACCTGTCACTCACTTGTCAAAGGATACATACCACTGCAGTCTGGCACCCCCCCAACAACAAAGATCACGACTACCGGACCATACTGCCGATGATAGTACGCCCGTGCCGGCCGCCGCTTCCGAAGACCACCCCCTCCCCACCACCGTGGCTATCTCGAGGTAATGAGCCCGGCGCGCACCAACTATCAATGACGTGACGAGATGAATCATATGATCGAATTTGCGCGCGCGCGCAGTCAGTGAAGTCAACCCGTTTCTCCAAGATAACCACAGATGGTGGGCCACGCACCATACGCACAGGTATGGTACTGTCAACGTATGCACTAATACCGGCTCCCGGGCTCATCATTGCGAGGCGTAAGTACATACTGGAAAAGCTCCGTACGCAGCATGCTGCAGCAGTCTTCCATACTCGAACCCAAAGCCCTCAATGGCCCTGCGGCATCTTTTATGTAACATACTGAGTACGTAGTAGGCAACCATCTCACACCCTGGTGTTTGAAGATACCCTCCGCCCTCCAACGTTCCGACTTCCCCCTGTACACTGGGTATGGACGTGTGGACGATATGATGACGTCACGTTATGTGCAGCACAGCCACGCTGGGTGCCATGAGTGGGTCCGATTTTGGAAAGTCCAAGCCTTGCCTTGGCCACGCTGCCAAGTATCCGCCCTCCAAGCGCCTGCAATATTGCCCTGGCCTCCAACCATGATGGTCTGCCCTCCAAACCTTCTCACGCATGAGGACTCGCCAAGAACTTCCGCACCTGCCCCTCCATACCATCCTTGGAAAAAACCTTACTTGGAGTCAGCTAATCAAGCTTGGTCTCCGGCCTCGCCACGGCCGATGTACCGACTCCACCAGGCTGTGTAGTAGTTCTCTCAATCTGAAAACAAGGTCATGCACCCCTCTTTGCACAGCATTTCCTGACAGAACGAGAGCACACAGGAACACAGGGGAGGAGGGACGTGTGCGGGGGGTGAGATTGTTCCTGAATAGAGGGCGAACATGTCCGTTCGGGGACGTTTCCTGCTAATGGGGATATATATAGGATGTGACACGTTTTGCAGTTTGCATTTAGTGAGTGAGCTCTGGGCAGCTAACGATTCAGAGACAGGGGTACTCTATCTGATGGCATGTTTCCCGAACTTGCTACATTGGAGATGGTAACAGTTCTAAAAGTGACGCCACCCCAAACCGTGGAAGGTAAGTGATCACGATCACAAGCTATCACTGGAGCCTCCTCAGGAGGCTTGCAATGGACACTTAATGGATTCCTTCGATCGCCTGTTGAAGAGAAGAGGGTGTTGATGAAGTATTGCTGCCACAGCTGCGCTGTACAGCAGCAGAGTCCTCTGCGAAGGTAGGGTGTACGCGCGCGCGTGTGTGTGCCGGCTGTGACACTGCACCACCATCGAGTACCTGCACGTTCTGGCTTGCGGCTGCGCACTTGAACAGATTGATGTCGAAATGGGAACGTATGTAGGTGGCTGGACATGTTCCTGCGAAGCCAGGCAGTGACCCCCCCAAGGTTCGAGGACCCATATCGAGGTGGTTGCAACGGAGAGAAAGAAGAAGCTTATGCACGACGTACCCGCGTTTCGTTCAAGAAACGTTCTTCATACCGAATCGAGGTGTTGTGAGTCATGTTGCCGTCGGCCTTGTGCTCATACCGGAGCATAGCTGCCCATCCAGGTTTTTTTCAAGAAGCTGTAGATCCGGACATAGGTGGGTCAAACGAGTTGCGCAACGGTGGACAGCAATGTACATACGACCTGCTGTCTAGACTCTAGACACCAGCTCCCAAGGATCCTCTACGCATCCTATTTGGAGTGTAAGTACCCTCTTTATGACGTCTGTTCCGCATGCTCGACGCACATCCATATCTCAATTGAAATGTGTGAGTTGATCTACATATGTACACGTACACGTACACATGCTCCTTTGCCATATGAAAGCGCGTGGCGTTGTGACGATCCGTATCGATTCGTCACATCCGTTGCCATGTCTTTCGGATTTCAAGGCGAGACGCTGTGTTGCCAGTCCGGTTACTATTTAATGTACATACGTAGGCGCCGTCTGATATGCGTACAGAATCTCTATCATAGACCTCTTCGTCTCTATTGTCTTCTTGATCATAATGAGGACAGATCGGGCGCGGTCTTAAGAACACAGGGAAGAAATGAAACTGGGAAGTTCTTCATAGGGGGGGGACAGATAGGTTTATATGTACATATACGTACGAAAAAACGTCGAAGTTCGAAGATGGACCGACCATATTCATTCAGTAGTGTTCGAGGCACTTATAACGAGACGAATCGTTCCCGCGTTCCTAACTTCGTTTCTTCCACTTTGGGATCTAGCCACACGGAGAGTAGTAACGCCTGAGATCTAATACATTCGAACTGCTGCTGCATCGTGGCACGCATGCTCTTGAGCTATACATACATACATACTAAGCACACAGAAAAGCTTCTTTGGTATGGAGAGGACCCCCATCCCTGTGTTTCCATTTCCGCTTAGGTCCACAGACACATGGAAAAGAAAGGAAGGCGTGGCAAGTGTGTGATGTGGTCAGATGCATTTTAGTAGTGGTATGGACGAAGAGGGAAACCTAATCGCAAAAAGGGGTAGTTACTATATACATCGCATCGGACTGCGGCTCAACACGATTGGCTTGCCAGCCATGCTTTGCGTGTGTGTTCCTTGGGATAATCGATAAATTATGCGATTGGAGGAACTCGGGTGATTATGGATAGTCGATGATGCATTCATTGCAATGACGAGATTAGGATTACTACAAGTAGCACTTCCCCATGGTACACTGACGTGGTCAAAGTACGTGCCTCCCACACACCCAGCTTAGCAACTGCAAAATGCTAATCCGACGTGTACTTCGTGTAACCGTCGGCGAGCAATCCCCTTTTTGAGGTTTGGATGACGGGATGCCCTTGCGTCGCAGTATTTGGAAGGGAGAAGGGTGGGGGTGTGCTCGGGCATGCTGACCCGAGTACCTGCTCCTTGCTCATACACTGAACAAGGGACGAGATCAATATGAAGGGACGCCAGGTCCTTGGCCAAGTTCCTTGATTAACATGCACGCATACGTACACAAGTATTGTGTTCAATCATGGCAGTGTATTACTGGATAGCGGAATCCACAGCAGGTGCTTGGACCAAGGAATGCCGTCAGTTGACGACGACCAACTAACCTTAATCCCACCAGAACGGAACTTGGCAACCACGATAGCAACGGCTCTCCGAAATTCTTGTTTGTACGTACACACATAAAACACCCAGGTACACCCCCCGTATGTATAGGTCGGCCTTGGGACTCCGATCGGAAAGGAATGAATACTCGGACAGAACGTATGTGTACTAGGGGTTAGAGGGAGGAACCACAATCGTCATAGCGTGGCAACCACGCCACATAGCAGACAGGATAGCTGTTAGAGGGAACTGAACACACTCGATCGCAAGGAGCTATATACCACAAAAGTCGTAGAGCGTGGCGTCCACGTAGACGTCTCTAACAGCTAAAGATATCAACCCGGAACCTAACGATCGTGTGGCGCGCGTTCCCAGGAGGCCATTTACACCAGTGAGAAGCGCCGGGAGGTTGGATAGAAAGATAAGATCGGAGAAAAGAGAAGAACACGGAGAAGGTTGGCGGACCGCTTTGCGGCGAAGAGGAGCGCCATTTATGTATCACCACACCTACGATTGTAAGTATATTTATCATTGACACCGGAGATGTGGCGGTGGGTGTATGGGGATTAAACTCGTGGGTCTAGGTCGGAGTGGCATCATAAGGCACTCTCGTCCCATCGATGGGTAGGATACTCTACGATGGGCTTATAGACCGGGTCAAGGGTGTTTGGACGCAAGGAAGGCGCATTGCATCTGATGGCCCGGAAAGGCGGCACGAGTGTTGGGGGGTGTAAGTACATACATCAAGTCTGTCAGGATACGAGAGCAGGAGATATCGCTGATATCGGAACGTGTTGGGGTGGGGATGGTACTGATGAGATGAGTCACCTGGTTTCCGGACAATCAACACAACGCCTCGCTGCACAGCAAATCGCGTTCGACGAGTCATCAAAACGAAAGAGGTGCTGTGTCAGCAGAGACGTGGGTACGTTAGTCACTAACTGGAAATGTGATGACAGATACGAGAGGAGGAGGAAGAAGCCGAGCGTATGTTCTTTATAAAATGAGCGAGGAATAGTCCCGTAGACGGGAACCCATGCACTGCAGAACTTCCAGATGAGTTGCCGGGGGACGCTATTAATAAACGCGCGTGAGCTCTTGTTTTTCCATTCGTCCGAGATTCGTGATGAGCCAAATGCGTACGGAGGGGCCCATATATAGAGAGAGGAGCAGGAAATAGAAAAATATGGCGGTGAGGAGGAGACGCTCGGAGGATGATGAGGTGCGATAGAGGTTGCTGACCGATCACATCGAGCGATGGAGTCAGCCTGACTGAATCATGATGCAAGACGACTGTCATGGACCTGCGAGGGAGTGGTGCCTGATATGGGGAGATGATGAGTGTATCTCCCCACAGTGACGCGAGACGAGAGGGAGGAATCGATCACATGGGGAGAGAGATAAGATAATATTGTTACTGGATGAATGCCGGGTGTGGGTGGAAACGGAGGAGGGGTGATGAGTCAGCAATGACAGTATCTGGCAGAGGGAGTTCCGGATGGGCCGGCAGAGAGAGGATATGGAAGGCAGGAGAGGAGCTGTGCACTCCGTTGAAAGAAGATAATCGAGAGAACCGAAAGACGGGGCAATGCAGACGACTCGAGGCAGGGAACGTGCAAGGGGGAGGACGGAAGGAGGAGAGGGTCGAGGGGGGGGGGTTGCTAATAGGAAATGTGCCGGACTGCCGGGTTGGACAGAGGGAAATGCCGCGTTTTGGATCTGAGATCTGGTGTGCCAGATAAGGAAATGTGCCGAGGGGGGTCGAGAGACCAAATCGGGACTGGATTACTGCATCGGCACGGGCTTGTGTATTGGGAGTTGATATATAATCATCGACCCTTTAGCGGGTGCTGTCCCCCCGTCGCATAATAAACCAGACTCACTCACCCCACTCGATGCGGCTCGTCTCATCAGACTATCCAGACTACTACTCGTCCTCCTCCTCGTCGAGCGTGTCCCCTCCAGCCAGACACAGGCTCATGAGGAAGCGATCCCCGTCCCCGTCCACCCGCCACTCCGACATCGCTCGTCTCCTCGACCCAGCCTATGCCTCTCCGAACTCACATCCGTACAACGGATTCAACACCAACGGCATACGCCATGTTTACGTCGACCATCACGGCGACCTCCACGACCCAGACTTCCGCCACTTCCCCATCATGCACTCCCATCTCACCAGTCACCGCCAGAGGTGGGAAACTTCTTACACAACACCCGCAGACGACGATGACGATGACGACGACGACGACGAGTACGAAGAAGAGAAGAGAAGGTCCTCTCTCGAGACACAACGGCGGAGACCGTCGTCGTCTACCGCGTACCACTCCTCTACTATTGCCACTGCGGCACACGCCTATCCTCTATATGAGGAACCTTCCTCCTATACCTCGCGACATTTCGCAGAGGACGACGAGGACTTGTTCGAACGCGCCCCTCTCAAGGAAAGGGAGTGGCCATTTTCGACCCGCACTCGCTCGCCGCGTCACAAACCTCTCCGGGATAACACCAATGAAAAGACGGAGCAGGCAGGCGAGGACCCAAATTCGAGAGAAGAGGACTGGACGTGAGTCATTCTTCCTTCCCTCTGTCATTCCATTTGGTTGACCAGAAGAACCCCCATTCCAGACCCAGCTGTACAGACAGTCTGCGCCGACAGTGGCAGGCAATCGCACTCAGTCTGCGATTCAGTCTCTTCAGAACGAAACGCCGTCTCAAGCGACGCATGACTCGCTAAATGAACCTATCTCCAGTGCCCCCTTTCCACATTCCCCTATATTGGCAACCATGTTACTCTATCGCTATCATTGCGCGCGTACTCCACGCCGGCACCATCCTGACGCCCATCGTTTGTATATGCCATATCTTCAGCGCCAGGGCTTTATCGGCAGGGGTGTGCCTGCGTAAACGGTCTGTGCCATGCTTGGCGTCCAGTATATCCCCGATTTCTACTTGCCGCGTACATGCATACACTTTTCTCGTCTTTGCCTTTATCACCACAGACGCCACTCTTGCCGTCTTGGAACGGCTCCCCTCCTCGTCAGCTCCGCTCGACTGCTGGAGCTAAACGCAGATCCACATGGTCGTCGTGGCCATACAGTGTCTCATTCCTATTTCGTTCTCGGTTTTATATTCTTCATGGGCTTTTCTTGCCATGGTTTTCAATTCACAATCATCTTGCATGGACTTTCTCACATTTCATCGCTTCGCTCTCAGGTCGTGCATGCATTGCTTTCTCGGCTCGGGTTTTTCCTTTTCTGTTTATTCGCGGCGCAACATGCACAATGATTACTATTCTTTACAGGCCTTCCTTCTTCGCCTTCTTTTATATGTATTTTCATTATAGACTTCGTCTTTTTGTTCCCTGGCGGGACTCGAGACGGGTCACACGAGGTTAGTTGGACGCAGGAATGATCGAAGGAAGGAGAGAATGGACGAGTAGTAGTAGTATACGATACCACGCCGTGTTATGCATTTAGACGATTTTGACGAATAGCAGATAAGTTTGTTATCGTACGATCGATTACATGCGTACCCATCCATGTGTGTTCGCGTGCCTACATGCCATTGTCATTTCAGTCTGTCATGCAATATTGGTGTCATCTAAGCGTTTTTTCAGACTGTCCCCACTGGGGCAGTGGCATTGGACAACCGTTGTGGACGTCGGTCGAAACGTGCTACGCCCCCAAGTGGTGGGACGCCGCCCGGCCGACAACTTGAACCTGAACGTTCCAGATGGTATACGAACTCTACTGGATTAGTTACTGTGCGAGCCGACCGACCATCGCTTATGATCACGTACTCTGTCGAAATTTTCATTGTAGCCCTCGAAGCATCTCGAAAGTGTCAGACTAGCTAAAATTTCGGTGTTTCGTTGTCATTGCTCAACTGGTTCAGGGACCATCCCTAAAGTTCGAGACGAGACCGTCGACACAGTGGGCTGTGTCAATCATTTTATGCTAGTGGAACTCCGTGGATTCAAATACTCGGACTCGGACTCAGACATGACAAGTTGTACACATACATACATGTCTCCATAAGTAGAATGCAGAAAACTGAACAAGTGAACTACCTGTTCGAGGAATCCCAAACGATCTACTTCTTAGTCATTAGGATTAGGACTATCGTAGTAGTACGAGTACTCATTTCCGAGCTATAGAATAATCTTACCGGTCTCGTTTTACAGGGCCGTGGCGCAGTGCGACGTCGGACAGCAGCGGCATTCGACGTTCCAGAAAGGATTGGTACTTGCAGTATTACTTACGAGCACCCATACGCACACACAAACTCAAAATGTCTTTATTCTCACACTAACTAATAGGATTCCTGTACGACGACGAGTTCCGAGGCGGAAGCGTTGCAATGTTGTGGTGGACTACTGCTTTCGATGTTTCTCCAGGGTCAGCAATCGCCGTGAATAGCGGTGCGCGGGGAGAACGCGAGGCAGGGTTGCGCGGAAAACGTGGCCTAGGAAAAAGAAAAAGGAAAGAAAAAAAAAAAAAGAGCGGAGAGCGGAGGTTCGACGATCCTGTACAAACGCGGGCAAAAGGCTCCGTGGGCCGCAACGCAGATTCCAGATTGTCACTGGAAATTTTTGATACAAAGCCTACTGTACCATGTGCAACTGTGTACCAAATGCGGTGGCGGTTTACGTGAGGATGACCCTGCTGCCTGTCAGACTTTACGAATTTCGCATCGGGTCATGTTCGGTTTGTGGGCTCTCGTTGCGACGAGTTCGGGCAACAGCGAGGATGGTATACATGTATTGATAAGCATCAACTTACATGTGTA
>NW_026261178.1:0-17077 GCF_024613125.1 Pisolithus orientalis | reverse complement strand
TATTTTCCCCTGATGGCAACAGGATTGTTTCAGGCTCTTGGGACAACACTGTGAGGGTCTGGGATGCAAAGAGTGGTGCCCAGATTGGCAGCCCTCTGAAGGGGCATAGTAATTGGGTCAGTGCAGTTGCATTCTCCCCTGATGGCAGCAGGATTGTTTCAGGCTCAGAGGACAAGACTGTGAGGGTCTGGGATACAAAGAGTGGACTCCAGATTGGTATTGCTCTGAAGGGGCATACTCAGGATTGTCACCTCAGTTGCATTCTCCCCTGGTGGCAACAAGATTGTTTCAGGTTCTTGGGACAAGACTGTGAGGATCTGGGATGCAAAGAGTGGGGTGCAGATTGGAAACCCTCTGAAGGGGCATACTCATCATGTCAGGTCAGTTGCATTCTCCCCTGATGGAAACAGGATTGTTTCAGGCTCTTGGGATGAGACTGTGAGGGTCTGGGATGTAAAGACTGCAGATCAGATTGGCAGCCCTCTGAAGGGGCATACTAGTAGGGTCACCTCAGTAGCATTCTCCCCTGATGGCTACAGGATTGTCTCAGGTGCCTGGGATTAATACTGTGAGGGTCTGGGATGCACAGAGTGGAGTTCAGATTGGCAGCCCTCTGAAGGGGCATACTCATCATGTCAGGTCAGTTTGCATTCTCCCCTGATGGCAACAGGGTTGTCTCAGGCTCTGGGACAAAACTGTGAGGGTCTGGGATGCAAAGAGTGGGATTCAGATTGGCAGCCCTCCTGAAGGGGCATAGTAATTGGGTCACCTCAGTTGCATTCTCCCCTGATGGCAACAGGATTGTTTCAGGCTCAGGGGATAATACTGTGAGGGTCTGGAATGCAAGCAGTGGAATTCAGGTCAGTAGCCCTCTTCAGGGGCATACCCAGCATTCTAACTCAGTTACATTCTCCTCTGATACCAATAAGATTATTTCTGGCTCAGATTGCAAAAATATTGAGATCTCTCGAGATGGAAATAGTATTCCTACTATGTTACATGTTAATGGTGAGCACATTATTCACAGCTATCTGTACATATGCTGTTACAGTATCTGACTTTATTCTGACAGCCACTCAGATTTATGGGACACATCCCATTTGCTTTTCATCTGTCTCATCACATGCATCATCTGACACTGGACAACTTCTTGATGACCACATATATGAGGACATCACTCAACCAGTCCTACTGCACCATGATGGGTGGATCAGAGGCCCACAAGGGAGGTTGCTTCTATGGATACCAACATCTCTGCAGACCCCATTTTATTCAATGCATACCAAATTAATCATTCCTAGTGGTTGTTGTGTGGAGCTGGACTTGAGTGAAATGGTTCATGGAAACAAATGGCAGGAATGTTTCAATTATATTTCCTAGTGTTGATACATATAGACTTTATCCTTGTTACTTTCTTTGCATTCTACACACAGAGTACAAAATAAGCAATAGTATGTTGAATTGACATTTGTATTCATATGGTATGTACACCCAGATGGTTTCCCACCATTGTTGATTAACCAACTTAAATGCACACTCCACCCTAAATTCAACAACTCACAGGTTGTACCCAGCCATCAGCCATATCTCCTTTACCATCTCTCAAATATACTGGTCAAGGTGATCAGCCCATTGTCTAGGTAAGAGCTAAGCAGTGAGTTCATGCACTTTCAATCCCTAGCCACTGCACAAGCAATAATGCATAAAAGCGAGCTTCAACGTGCTCACTTGATGTGAGTGCACCATTGGTTCCAGATCATTCCCCATCTGAAAGGAGGATAGGTGCAGAGGATTTGTACACTGTTTTCAGCATAGATACAAGCACTGTCAAAAGGCTACGTCCACATGTCAGAAGCCATGCCAAATGAGCTTTCCAGGAAGTGAATTTCACCTTTCTGGAGTATAGTATTCTCTTAGACATTGAGTGAGTCAGAACACAGCAGATCAGGTAAGCACGTGTTGCCAAAATCCCTGCGACGATGTATCAGAGAATGGTTGAGCAGCACAAGACTACTCAGTATGCTGACCACTGCTGCTGATGCCTCAGAATTCTAATCATGGAGGATGACAAGTAATTGTGCCAGGCCAGAAATGCATGTAAAAAACTTACAATAGGTGAATCGAAACAAGGTTTTGACGTCCCTTTTGCAAGTGCACCTGACGACACGGCCAATTTTGAGAGTGACTTGAGTAAATACTCGACGTATGCACAAGATGTCCTAATAAAGTTTGATCACTGGGAAATGGAAAGCGAATCTGACAACATAAACCGCCAATTCACGGTGTATTCCAGTGCATTCATCAACTAACCCATACAATATTGGAAGGCACGGAATACCGTGAGATGGTGGAAACAGGGTTCTCTGAGCGTTCGCACTCCAGAATCTTCTTCTTCGACCATGTCCATGACATACCCAGCATCGGATTTTTGCAGTGAATCAACTATATCCTTTCCCTTCCCCTTCCCCAAGTGCTCCCTGCCACTCCGATCCACTGACCTGCCGCCACTTGTGACCTGAAGTACAGAGCACATAGCGACGTCACCACCAACAGCTCTCTTCACAAGTTCCATGCAAGAGGCCTGGGTGAAGTACTCGGGAGGTATATGCAATAGGAGTGTAAACTTCACTCGCAAGTACGAGCTCAAGTTCGTGAAGTCCATTAGTCCCAGTGGACCCAGGAAGGAAGCAAGATGAGGACAGAAGCACAGTCTGCTTTAATGCAAGCGACAGGAAGGCACTTGCAGAACTGAAGGATGAATGTAAGAAATTCTTCGATGGAACAGACAACCAGCTCGAATCACACCTTGCATATTGGGCAACTCCCAGAACTGTACATTCCTCAGAACAAGGAGAAGAATGTCGTAGGGTGAGATGTCATGGTCTGGACCCAGTTGTCCGTCGAGTTTGTTGGTAGTTCCAAATGGAAGTTCTAAATGAATGGTCAAGAGAAGGCAGATGAACCTCTGGAGCATCTCTCCCCGAGCGGCTGCACTGAATATTACAGTAGGGCAACATTTCCGATGAGATATAAATATGGGGCAATCGAAAGAATGGACTCGATGACGCCTATCCACTGATCAGCTAGCATGTAAAGTAGGGCAACGCCTAAGTTTTCCCGTGTAAGCATTGCTGAAGAGCCGCACCATCGACTTTAAGGAGAGAAGTGGCAAATTAAAATATCGATGCTCGTCTTGATAATGGCACCAGCCTGAGGATGTTGGAAGCCACGTGTTTGGGAAACTTGCAGAGTGTCTGACCTGTACATGTGTGGATACAGCTAGCACAGAGAGGAATAGTAAGGTACGCCATACGCACAATTTCTAGTACTAACTTTGCAGACATGCCTTCGTCGCCGACGACGCCCAGCAACTTCGCGATTTCATCACTTCCTAATACGTCACTTTGGCCTAGCGTCACAGGCATTGGCGAGCTCGCAACTCGTATCAACGGAGCACGGACATCACATAGACATCGCAACACAGCAGAAGCGACGACGTCATCCGAAACTAGCATATAAGGATCCTGTCGTTCCCTTTCGCGTTGCCAGTTCTTGTGCTTCTTTCTTTTGCTTTCATCTTCGCGTTGGAGATCTGCATCTTGCCACTCACCTCGTCCGTGTCGCATACACTCCCAGGCGATAACCCACCCCAGCTTCCCAACCTCGTTCCATACGACTCCTGGATTCCGAGTGTCGGGGACATACGCATACGGGGAGATGCTAGCGAGAACGGTGCCAGACACACGGGAAACATAAGTAATTGCAAGTGCTAGCGAGTGACACTTCGACCGCAGCATGCCATCATCATTAGCATGTCCCTCTGTTGGTGTCGCCTCCCCTTTATCAGTCTTTCATCGCTTACCGCCGCGTCGACTTTGACCTCTTTCAGCAGCGTATGCTTTCTACGCCCGCGTAAATTCTTCCAAACAGCCGGCGCCAATTCTACAGATTGTAAAGCGGTCAAAACCATAGAGAGCTCTAGTGAGCGACAGAAGGCATGGCCGCAGCGGACTGAACATCAAGTCATGCGGTGGTACAGGGAGGGACTGCGAGGACACTGACTCGGGAAGGGTGAGTGAAGAGAGGGCAGTAAGAAGGGTGAGGATGTACGCGTGTACCGTACGGGTCCCAGTGTGATAATCAAGAAGGTCCGAAAGTAGTCGCTGAACAGCATCTGCGGCCAACATGTCATTCGAGTTACAAACCTGACTCGCGCGCTCGACGGTGACCGGCGCAAGCTCCCTCGCTTCTATCAAAGTAGACTCCACATCACGACTGCGAGCCGTATTCCGAATGCCTGACCCAACAGTTGTGCGCGGGGTATACAAGCGCTCCTCCTCGATCACGTCCAAGATCCCTACAAGCGTCATCCATGCGTCCGTCCTTTGCGGTCTGGGGTCCACCGTTACGGTACCGCATAAAAGGACTTTCCTACAGGACTCCCAGAGCTCCATTGCATCAGCGCGCACGACATCACGAATGACCAAGGCAGGAGATCCCAACCCGGACGAAGAGGGGAAAACGTTGTGCGGTGGCGATTTACTGCACAAAGACATGCAGAAAAGAGGCATGGCAAGAGGAAAAGGCCGTGGTCCATGCACATGCGCGAAAGTGCATCCAATAATGTGTCCGCAAGCTGCCTGAGACCTTCAACGGAGAATAGCGCCTCGATACCTGCACAGTAAAGAGCGTCATGAAGTTGTTTCGAGATTTTCGATGACAGGTCTTCTTGGCTTGATTGTGCATTCAACGACCGCGAAGGTACAGAGGGTGCGAGGGTACAAGTCCAATGGAGCATGTGTGTTGAAAGGAATATAACGTATAACCAGTCTTTGTAAATTGGCACGGAAAACAAACAGAGGATAGCATGTAGGAAGATCACCTTCTTCTTGATCCCGAATTTCCGAAGCGCCTCCCTGTACAATTTGATTACCATGATACATATTCACACCGAATCACCCTGAATACCCTCTCTGAGAGAGCACATCCTCAAATACAGTTAGTTTCACACTCACGTTCCAAGGCACGGAACACGCCAAATACAGCTGCGAGGCATTCCATCAGAGAATCCATGCCAACTCTTTTCTCAGCACAGGGCCATAATGTTGCAAGCACAGCACGTGCAGGTGCATATACACTGCCAAGATCGAGGTCGGGGACGTGTGAAAGGGAGATAAGTTTCTTGACAATTCCTGCAAGGTTGTCACGATAGCTCAGCAGGAGGAGCCAAGTCGCAATGGGAGAACGGAGGACACAGAAGACAAGAGTGTCTGCTGTAACAGCAACCAATATTTAGGATTTGATATAGAGCTCTTTCCATCGCGTGCGAGAGAAACCAATACCCATCCGATGAGAACTTCGGCCGTTTTCACAGCACCAAACGACGTGTCCGACCAAGCGTCATTGGTGACGCCTATTTTGAATGGTCCATCTGCTGAGGGTGGATCTGTGGGGGCCCTAAGCAAGCGAACGAGAACGTGGATAGTTACGCGGTTGTGCGTAGCTCAGAACAATGAGATTGCCATGAGAGAAAAATGTATGTCCCTGTTGTGGTGACCGCACCTTCACTCCGAAATACATGCTGCACCTCCGTCAGGCTGGCTGCCAGAAAATTTCCCAATTTCGGCCGTATGGAAGCACGGTTGTCCGGCTTTCCATAGAAATAGCAGGGTGTTGATCACTGGATGACTTTCCGTAGGATAAATCACAGGTCAATTGGTCCGCCGGGTCTGACAGGTACCACAGCCTGTTGTCGGTCACAAAACGTTGCGGACTGAAAATTGAAGGCTATCAAGGTACTTTGGAAGCCTAAAATTATAGTCATTCGGAGAAGGTATATCAGCCTATAGCAATCGATGATAAATCAAGTTGTCGTCAAGGCCTGCATCAATTCTTGACCGTAACTTGTAATTTCTCGTCCATCAAGTTGCTTTGTGCACAGCAACATCGACCGGCACGTCAGGCTCTTCCATTCTTCCCTGCCTCTGGAGGCTACGCTGTTGACGATCGGCATCCCGTTTCTCGTGTTCGATAATCAGTGCCTCAACCTTCCATCAATGCTCGGAATTGGGTGCGAGGTTTCCAAGGCGTGTTTATTGGGTCCGTTGTACCAGTGGAACACCTACATATCTCACCCGCATATCTGGCTGACTGAACGGGACGCAGCTTAACGGTTCCACTGGAGTACGAAAGCGCTCTTAAACCACGAGGAAAGGCGTCCAATTGTTAATCGTATGGTTTCACTGTTAGGCTTTTCCTCCGTAGCCACTAACCCTTCAAGGGATTCAAACCAGTCTTCTCAATGGATTCTGCCATCATGGGCTGTGCAAATCAACGATCAATCACCCAGTACATGTGGTAGACTATATCTAAGTTAATGTGTGCGTATTCATTCAAGTGCATCATCCCACAAATGTCCTCAACGGCGGATTCCGAAGCTATCATTATTGCGTTCGTGAGCGCCGTACGCCCAGGCTTCGACTACATCGTGGTAACCACTGCTTTTTCTGCCTGTCTGTTTACCCTCTTTGTTGTCCTTATTGCACTTTCAACCAAAGAGTCTCGACGCCGCCTCGTATTCCGACTAAATGTGCTTGCTATCTGTCACGTCCTAGCCATGGGTGTATTGATGGGCTTGACCACCCTGAAGTACATATTGGAACCATTCAGTCAGGTGTCAGCAAGTGTCTTCATTGCTACAGTTGTCTTCCTCTACTTCTCGCCATTACTGTATGACTCGATATTGTTGACTCGCCTCTTTGCTCTCTATCCCCTTGGCAGTACACCTCCCGCTACTCTAGTGAAAATCTTTGCACTCCCATTCTGCATCAAGTGCGCTCGAGTGGCCGTTATCGTGGGTGTTTTTCATCAACGTTTAGTTTCGTTGCTGAGCAGCATTTTGCACAGACCATTGCCGTTCTTGACTATGTTCGGTCTGGGATAACGACTAACGCTCTCACTCAGAACAATGAGTCCACTGCCTGGTTCCGCAACCCTTACATGATCGCCGAGTGGACAATGCAAATCGTCGACAACTTGTAAGTTGGTGTCCGTCTACTACTGTACATGATCCATTGAACATCTTTTCTAGGTACTCCGTTAGCTTTTTCCTTTACAACCTCCACGTCCGCACATCGTCGATAAACAGAGGTGAGCATACCACCGTGCGTCTCTGTAGCGGTATGAATAACTCATGCATGTCCTGACATGCAGCGCACAGCATTGCGGACCGTATCCGCCGAATCTTCTATATATCCGTCGCCAATTTTGTTTTCCCTCTCATCTTCAATATTGCACAAATCATCTTTATCACGACTGACCGGATCCCGACCACCGGCGAAGTGCTGCTCTTGATTAACAGCTATGTAACTGTCTTGGGGGTAATGTGCGCGACACTATGGTCCTCGGGATCAGAGTGGGTTCGGACCCGCAACGAACCATTACCCGAGCGCATGTTCAACTCCTGCAAACCAAACTTTGGAAAGGACCGTGCTGCTGGCGGGAAGAGTAGGAGCTCTATCGCATTAGTAGGCGAGGGGTGTCTCACACATGGCACTACAGGCTTGGACACTGGGACGAATCTCAACCAGCTCTCCCCCCCAGAGAAAGCGAAGAAGCATACCTTCGTATGATTTACTGGTTCTATTCCTGGGCCACTGGCAAAGGACATTTCTTAAATACCTTACGTAGACGATGGCGACGACGTTCACAAATTGATGAACTATACGAAGTTGCTTGTACGATACTACAATACGCGGGAGGGCAGCCCAAATCAACAACTCGTTCATTCAATACCATACCTGTCCCCGGTGCTGGGTACAAGTGCACTGACAGCGATTCAGCCCGTGATGGTCTCGTACCAACTTCCAACACATTCTTCCTATTCATTGCACTCAGGACATTAACAGACACAAAACAAGGACACAAACCCCTAGGACCAATCGCGTCCCATACGTATATTACGTTGTCAGTATGTGGGCGGTCGCAACCTATCACTTCAACTAGAGTTGTAAGCGAGCACGCCGTGGCTGAAGAGAGACACAAAAGTAACTTTGATTTCGGAGGGTTGGAAATCACACTATGAAACGATTATTCTCTTCTGTGGGTGTGGCAAGTTGCTTGGGATCCGTCAGCACCTCACTGATACGCTCTCTAAACTTGCCGGGTCAAGCGTGACATCCCTTGTCCCGACTACCACTGCTCCGTTCCCTCCCATCCCTCTACTAACAAGAACCCTCCAGATGCCCAGCCTGCGTTTCGCCATATAATGGTTCGTTGCGAGGCTCTGTCCAGAATCAGTGTTGCGCCGTAGTAGGTATTGATCAAGACTAGTAGCCCTGCGCCGGTATCGGGGGAACGGTTAGCTGCGATAAACAGAAGCAGTGTGATGTTGAACGCGATAGGGGAGGCGGAGTTGGTTGCGGAAAATGTAGACATACCTACCCGTTTGTACGGTCCGCTGGGTGTGCGCCCCGCCATCTCGAGGCATGAAGTGGGAACCGGAAGGTATCTATCATAGCACACTAGCGCGAAACATTCATCCCTATGCACCCTCGCCTCCTGCCTCAACGCCGACGAGGTGCACAGACGTATCCGGGATAATCTCTTGAAAGGACCCATGTCGGCACCAACGTATGAGACAGCCACATCCGGAACCTCCCCTCATCTGTGCTTTGATTTCGCTTCTTGATAGTCGCGGACAATGTACAGGAATGGGTGAGGGATACGATGAGGGAGTCTACTGTCAATGGTTTCCAGGTGCATCAGCAAATTCACACATTACTATTTTGCATACTATTCATGCTATTTATGTCCTATTCACACCAAAATAGTCAGAAAAGAAATAATAGTCTTTTTAGTAGGTTCATTTACTATCCACACTATTTTTCATACTATTTTTCAATTATTTATGCTATTTTCCCACTATTACTACTATCTGACTTGTCATCAACTGCAACTTTCTTAGCACTTATTCTCACTATTTTTACTTTTGTTCAGCTCACATAAAACACGATGCATTCATGATAAAGCAGTGCGGTGCTGAAACATTAAATGAGCATAGGCCTACAACAATCCAAAATGAGGGTGACTCAAGTAAGCACAAAAAAAGACACAATTAATTCAATGATTGTAGTTGGCAATGAGCAACTCAGGGCAGAAGGGGAGAGAGAATGAGAGCACATCCAAATCATGGGATCCTATCAATGACTTGTTAGTAGTGTGCATAAATAACAATGTGACTTACAAAGAGTGGCAATTAAATCATTGATGTCATCCTCCCCACATTGAAAGCTCCCTCCCTCTAACATGCAATCTATACTGTATGGAATGAGCATAGTTGCTCCCATAATGATGTTTTGGAGCACAGCATTGTCATGCTTAGTGGTGGCTATAGCATATTGCCTGGTGCAGGGGCCACAATTCTGCTCAGAGAATGCTGAAACAGCTGACAACTCCCTCCTGGTCACCTTGTTCACCTTGAGTGGGATCTTGATAGCTGCCTTTCTGAAGGATGTGTGCTTAGTGTCAATTTGCAGTTCACCAGTTTTGAGCAGGGGAAGAGTACAGTGCAACTAAAGAGAATAAGTTAGCTGACTGTCTAGGGCTAAAATGCAATACACTACCATGGCACAGGTAAGGGCTAGTGTGCCTTTGATGCCTGTATTTTTCAGTTCCCTGATCTTCAGTTTTGGGACATCAGGAGAATCACCACAGGGCCACAGATGTGTGTGGCCAAGGAGGTATAATACAAAGTATGACTGGAAAATGTTCTCTGGTTTGTGAGAATCTTGGTCTGAATATAAAAATGCGAAGCCTTCCAACAGCTTAGAACAGAGTTCCTGGGCCTGAGTAAGAGACAGCATGCCAATTTCTGGATCTGAGACAAGGAAGTGAGTGATAAGAGTGATTGCAGTGGATCCAAAGTTGCTGTGCCACTGGCAGAGTCATTGACATGCCTGTCCAAGGAAGCATGAGTCAAGTAGCAAGGTAAATAATACTAACAATACAATATTAAAGACTGCCATCCCAGGACAAATGTCATTCAGGTCCTCAAAGTCTGGAGCAATGGTCAGGATAATGATTCGCAGTGACTGTATGAGTTCTTCATCTGAGATTGTCCAAGGGTCAGCTAAGCTTCCAGTGCACACAAGGAAAGCAGGCATAATTTCTTTCACCCACATCTTGCCCATCATCAGCACAGAAGGCAGATCTTGGCTTCAGTAACAAGAGTGTTTGCTGGCCTTGCCTGTGGTCCTCATTGAAGGTGCTTGACTTGCTGTAGTGCTCCTCTGTCCTGATTCTTGGTCCACATCCCTGTCAACCTTTGATTTCTTTGGTTCATCTACTCCATTATCGGTCTGTGACTCCAAAAGAGTTAATGTACAGTTCAAATAGATAAAAAAATGTACCATCACAACACACAATTCCTTAGCAGGCAACATACAAGACTTCAAATTGTGATCCTCAATGTCAAAGTATTCATCATCGAAGTCCTCAACCTTGGATGAGGTAACATAGTCAGCATTGTCATGATCTGAATACTTGTGCTTTGAGCTGGTCTGCACCTCTGCAAAAATGAGCTGATTGAATTCATTGTTGCTCTCTATATCGTTAGCCATGCTCATGACTACCTAAAAGCAATATAATGCAATGGTCAATTTGCATCAAGAGACATACCTTGAATTTTTCATGACCTACAACCTTGACAGAGAAAGCTGGTTGGTCTTCTAATTCCTCTTCATCCATGCAGTGGGTTGGCACAGGCATCTTTCCCTGATTGAAGATGTTGAAGATGACTGATCCTACTTGATAATGTAGCATGTACCTGGTATGCTAGGCTTGTATTGGAGTTGACAGTGGTAGTAGCTCCACTTGTCAAAGAAGGGACAGAAGTTGGTAGTCTGTTGGATCGTGGCATCAGCCTAGTTGGGATGTCCTTGACCCAATGATGGACCTGGCAGTCCAAGTTGGTGTTTGGGTTGTCTCAGGTACTGAGAGCATTCCAGGTGAGGTTCAGCCAAAACAAAGTTGACTCAGTAAGTAGCAGCATCTGGCATCAAACAGTTGAAAATAAGAATGTATGTCTGCTGGGAGGTTTCATTGGATCCACATGTTGATGCCACATTTGCCAGCAGATCAATGTCAGCAACTGCACCTTGCCTTCTCAGCATGTGGCTAGCTGTTCTCCCACTCTGTGGCTTGTTGCTTGTATAGTCCACAATAGCAGGAGCAGTTACCTGGTGAGTGTTGACTTCCATATCAGCAACTTCAGCTGATATCTTATCAGTGTCTGTGATTGGATGACATAACCAAAACATCCTCACCTTCACCACAAGGTTGGATGACTATATTTCCTGGTTTTCCTTGAAGGCTGACAGGCCCCTGTCTTGGTCTGACTGACTTCGCTTTAGCAGCAACTTGGATTGCCTGTCTGGTCTCCATCACAACAGGAGGGCCAATTTCCTGGCCAGGATCTCTACTGGCAGGCACCTGTCTCAGTCTGACTGGCTTCACTTTGGCAGTGCCTTGGATAACCTGCCTGACCTCCATGGCAGTCTCCATCTCCCTGACTCAGGCATGAGCCTGCTGGATAGCAGCCACTGAGCATCAATAGCTTCCTGCATGCACAAGTCATCAGCCTTCTTCTGGGCTGGGGTATGCCATTGAGTCTGTGCTTTGAGAATGATCCTCCCTGGATGCAGGTTGGCCTTTTCTTGTTGTGGTCAAATATTAGAAGAAGCTGACATAATACTTGTTGTGCATGGGTGGAGATGAAGACAGCACAAGGTGAGTTTGAACCTGTCATTTTTTATGCAAGAAAATTTCCTTGCAAACAAATGCACTACAGAGTCTCTTTCCTTGCAAACAAATACACAAAGTTCCACCTAACTTAGGTTTCTGACCATTTACTAATCATGCAAGGGTCCCTAAATGTGTTCATTTACCATCAAAATGTTGCCATGCAGAGGCAGCACCTGAAGCTCTCAACAGACAAAATTCAGCACTCTCTGTCTTCCTTGTGACATGCCAGGCTGCAACTGTTGGTTCAAAAACCAGGCAGGGCTCACTCAGCACAAGCACAGCCATCTGCACCTTGACCGCTTTCAAGGGTCCCAGGGTTACTCCAAACAGCACCACAGTTTAAATGCCATACCCCCAGTAGCCAAACACATTCTAGATTATGATGATGGTCCACATGACTTCAACTGCAGCACAACATTGGATCAGGAACCAGATGGAATGATTGCAAAATTCATTGGTCCTGGCAACAAGGTTTACCACAATTATCATGCAGGTCTTAATGGTAAGCCTATGCACACATTATCCTACCTCTACTCATACAATTTATTACAGCATGAAGGTGTGACTCCCAGGGCCATTTTCTACCAGATGATGCTCCACTGCCACTTCATATACAGGGATCACTGGATGATTGGGCTCCATACCACAATTGATTAGAATTTGAACTTGCCAAGTTTCTTTTCAAACATGCAGAAATGCCAGTGAACCAAATGGACACATTGCTTGAAATCTGGGCTACCTTGTTGCTTGAGTTAGGCAGCAATCCACTATTCACCAACCACACAGACCTCTATCATGTGATAGACAGCATGTCTGTTGGTGCAGTCAAGTGGGAAAACTTCAAAATCACTTACAAGTGCAAGCAGGATGTACAGGATGAACCAGATGAACAGGATGAAGTGATTGAACTGGGCAGTCAGGATGGTCAGGATGGCCAAGATGGCCAAGATGAACCCAAGGCCCCTTGGATGTTTGACATCTATGATGTATGGTATTGAGACCCCTGTTGAGTTATCCACAACCTCCTTGGTTGCACTGACTTTAAGGATCAAATGGACTTCATGCCATACCAGGAGTTTGATGCCACAAGTGATCAGAGGTGTTGGGAGGATTTTATGTCAGGTGACTGGGCCTGGGACAAAGCAGTATGTACTGGGTTTGTCTCGATGTAGGTCCTACCAATCTCATACTTCTAGGACAAGATTATCAGCAGTAACCCATTGGCAGCCAGAGCAACATTGGTTCCCATCATCCTTGGCAGTGACAAGACCACTGTTTCTGTTGCAACTAGGCAAATGGATTACTACCCAATCTATTTTTCCATTGGAAATGTGCACAATGCGATGCAGTAGTGCTCATTGGATTCCTTGCAATGCTGAAGAGTAAGCACTTCAAATTCTATTACTTTGTACCACTGCTGATAGCCCAATAGTGACTAGGGAGCATGCTAATACACAAGTGTTCTGTAAATTCAAGAAGCAGCTCTTTCATTCATCACTGGCACATGTTCTTTGGTCACTTGGTCCTGCAATGACAGTTCCAGAAACAGTACTATTCAGTGATCAGTACTACCGACATGTCATCTATGCACTCACAGCTTACATAGCTGACTATGAAGAACAGGTCCTCTTGTTGTGCATCATGTGTAATTGGTGTCTGAAATGTCTCACACACTGGGAGAACCTTGACAAAGATGCACTCTGGCATCACTGCAAGCACACTGAATTGATCATCAGGGAGTTGGACCCTCAGACACTTTGGGAAGGGTATGGAATTGACAGAGATATAGTGGTATGTACAATATACTTGCTTCTTTTTTCATGACTGATCGAGAACAGCCATTTACAAGTGGGTTTCCATGCGCAGACATCCAGAGAATGCTTTCTCTGGACATTCTTCATCAACTCATCAAGGGTGGATTCAAAGATCACCTGGTTGACTGGGTGGAAAGGTATCTCATCCATATTCATGGAAAGGGTGCTGCAGAAAAAATACTGGACAATATTGATTGAAGGTGTGTTGGCTGACCTCTGTTATCATGCACTGACTGACCTCATTGATTTCCAGGATCGCAGCTGTCACCCTGTTTACTGGGCTGCAATGTTTCCCTCAAGGCTGACACTTTAAACAATGGACTGGTGATGACTCCAAAGGCCTCATGAAGGTTCTCTAATCCTTTTTAAATGGTGTATGATGATTGACTGGTCCTCTACAGGTATATATTGCAGCCATTGAAGGCTATGTCCCAGAGGATGTCATCCACACATTTCATGCCTTTCTTGAGTTTTGCTACCTTGTCCACCAAAATGTTATCACCAAACCAATGCTTACCATGATTGAGGATGCACTTGCACACTTCCACTTGTATTGTGAAGTCTTCCAGAATGCCCAAGTAATCACTACATTTTCATAACCCTGGCAACATGCTATGAAGCATTATCCCTATCTTATACACCAGTTCAGCACACTGAATGGGCTCTGTTCATCAATTACTGAGTCCAAGCATATCAAAGCAGTCAAGTGACCTTATCAGCATACTAACTGCTTTCAGGCTCTCAGACAGATGCTTGCAATCAACCAGAGGCTTGACAAATTTGCTGCAGCATGTGCAGACTTTGAAAAATGTGGCATGTTGAGAGGGACTTGCCTGTCACATGTGCTTGGAACTCTAGGTTGAGCATTTTTCTTAGACATTGTTCTTGATGCTGACTGTATTCTAGAACAATATTGTAATGAGACTCATAATGAGACTGACCATGACATATCAAACAATCAGGACTGTGAAGACAGTGCTGATGAACCCACAGCAAGTTTTGAAGAAGATGCAGGTGATATGGATGACTCTCCTATGTCAGTTGAGGTCCATGTATTGTTGGCCTGGACCTACCATATGCCTTTGCTCATAGCTTCATGCATATGAATTCTAATCTGTTGATCATAGAATGTATGTGTGTGAGGAATATGAGGGACCTAGCAACTGAACTCAACATACCCCAGCTCCTCAATATCTTGTGCCATTTTCTTCAATTGCAGCTTCAGCATGACAATCATGATCCAGAAGATGTCCCCTTGGGTGAATATCCCTTTTATGATGGATCTGTCTGTGTTTACAACTCTGCATCCTCAATGTTCTATGCACCCAGTGATGTGAGTGGCCTCCATGGCATGTGTCACAAACATATATGTTGTTCCTCTCTGTGGAGGAATGAAGGCCCCTGTTGTGAGTCAAAGTGTGGTTCAGTGGTGAAAACCAACCAAAACCAACACAAAAGACAAAAAGAGCGAGTGGTGGTGTGCCTATGCAGTACCTCGATGGTAGAACCTTTGATTTGGGTGGTTTTTTGCAAGCTACAACACTCAAGGACGAGTGCTGAGGGGTGGGGGTGCTCCTGACAAAGAGGGAGCAAGAATGCAATAGAAAGCAATAGGGTAGACTGCTGTCAGCCTACAGAAGGATGGATGGTGGCTTAATTCAATGTCCTAAGCTGCACCAAGCTCAGGGAGGGCTTGGAGTGAAGTATATTGATGATAGACAAGGATAAGCAAAGTAGATGATAGTTAGACCCTTAATAAAGTCTCAACTATTGAAGCTGCTGAATGAATTACTGAGTGATGATAAAATGCAAGCAAGAGGGGCTCTCTGATGTCTTCTTTTTTTTTTCTATCTAAGTACAGTGATTTATATACAGTACAGGGGTGTTGCCCTTGGAAAACAAGGTGGCAAACACTTGGTAAGTGATTGGTAACTGATGAGTAAGGAATGTAAGTGATGGGTAATCATCTTGGAAAGCATTGGTAAGCATTGGTAAGGGATTAGCAAGCCAAAAAGTGAAGAATCAGTAAGCAAAGTCAAAAGATTGGTAAGTATTGGCAATAGGTGAGTCAAAGACAGTCAGAATGTCAAAGTATGAGTCAAGTGATGTCAGGAACTGGGAAAGTGCACTGGAATCACATTAGGGGGAGGCTGTGCATGTCACATCTCAAAGAGATTGCTTCTAGGCCAAGGTGGGATGACAGAGAGGCAGCGCTGATCTGATGCTGATATAGTACATCCAAAAGTGGACAGGGTGAGTCAGATGTCAACAGGGGTCCAGCTTTGGGGGTCTGTGGGGTGACAGGAGCATAGGGGATTGCAGCCTTCCCCCCCAAACCATCCTCTCAGTGAAGCAAATAAAAACTTCATGAATGAGGCTCTGTTGGAAGAGAGGATGAAGGGGGAGTGTCTTCTGCTGTATCTTGCAACAAGGAGGCAAGATGTACATCATACTCATCATGGATGCAATCGGGAGAGTGGAGAACAGTAGATTATACTGTAGCTGTCACAATCTTGGAAGAATGATGGACAAGACCAGTATGAAGACATTGCAGGGAGCAGGGAGGAAGGATCCATATGCTTCTTGGACTGGAGAGACTGAAATGACCACATAAGACCTTTCCAAGCAAATGACAGACCTGAGGCGACCAAAGAACATCCTCCTAGAGGTCATACTGACAAAAAGAACATGCTGTCCAAGCTGGATGGGCTGAGAGGGCACAGACAAGGGTGGGATGTACCAGGATGCTTCAGGATGGAAGCTGGTAGGAACTCCTGGTAGATATATGTAGCCATGGTCCCTAGCAAAGGGGACAAGCAAAATGATTGATGTAGAGGTGGCCATATCAGAAGAATTTAGCAAAATGAGCATCTTTTGGAGGGAGTGCTGTAGAAATGTGTGGAGTGTGCAAATCCTTTCCAATTTTGGAAGGTAAGATTGCGTGGCTGAGCACTACAAGCAAGTGTGGGAATGGTCTCAGTATCTGCAGAAATGGCAGAGATATGTCAAAAACCAGAATGCTGTACACAGGCACTTAAGAATTTTAGCCAGCACTTAACTCACTCCCTTTCTTGTTCGCTGGCACTGATGACTTGTTCTTGTGTGAGGGATGACTGCTGACATTCCTGGCTGTCCTTCTTCACATGAGGGCTATGGTCTTCATCTCCATTCATCAGCTGTATCCATGTCCACCTCACCAAACACCTTTGGTGTGTGACAGCAGGTAGTAATCCATTTGCCCAGTTGCAACAGAAACAGTGGTCTTGTCACTGCCAAGGATGATGGGAACCAATGTTGCTCTGGCTGCCAATGGGTTACTGCTGATAATCTTGTCCTAGAAGTATGAGATTGGTAGGACCTACATCGAGACAAACCCAGTACATACTGCTTTGTCCCAGGCCCAGTCACCTGACATAAAATCCTCCCAACACCTCTGATCACTTGTGGCATCAAACTCCTGG
>NW_026261177.1:0-17244 GCF_024613125.1 Pisolithus orientalis | reverse complement strand
CATGCCCTCCTCTTGCCTCCATTGGCACCATGGTTGATGCCTGGATGGAACAGAATCAAAAGACCAGTCAAATCACTGATCTCACATTATGTGGGGAGGTGCCCAGTTCCCAGTTTTGATGACCACCTTGGTACCAACAGACTGCAGTGGATTCTGGCCCTTGATCAAACCATCATATGCCTCAGGACCCCATGGGGTCATTTCAGCAACATGATCCCAGGGGGCAACACATCCTATCTGCCCCCTTATCTCAGCACCTTTTGTCCACAGACAGGATCACTGGCAGTTCCTGTCATCCCACCATTGACTCTGCACACCCCATCCAACCCCAGCAGACAGCTTCTACTTCAGGCTGACCTCTGGCTCATGGCTCTGTAGGTGTCATTCAACAACCAATTATGGCCCAGAATACCTTCCCTCTGGCACCTCAATTTCAATCAACAGTTCCCACATTCAAAGGTGCCCTAAACCTGCCAGCTGCCACTGCCTGTGAAATGAACCAGCTGACAAGTCAACATAGGACATGAGACAGAGACAATGCACAATGCACAGGAGGTAAGCTTTGGCTTTCTTCTCTCAATCTGTGTCTGTACCTACTATGCATTGATCTAGATTCTGATGGTGGGCTGTGGCACAGGCCAGATTTTTTCACTGATGTCTGCAAGGATGTCAGAGCTGATTGCAGCTGTGAATGCAAGTTCTGAGGTGCACTGACAGGACATGAAGCAAATGCACCTGGAATTTGATGGATTGATGCAGCTGAATCACCAGGCTCTCAACAGCAGATCGGAATCTGGGGGTGCTCAGGCAAGCTCACAGGGACAAAATGAGTCTGCAGGGTCCAAGCCCACTCAAAGATGCAAGCAGCCCCCCTTGGAAGACAGATATCATGGAAAACCTGGTCATACAAAATTCTGGGTATACCTCTACTCACTACAATTCTGAGTGGCTCACATTCCATCAGCAATTGATACAGAAACACTTCTTGCGATTACTGCATATTACCAATTACAGCTGTCTAGACCAATTGCCACCACCCCCCTCTGACAATGAAAATCTCACATGCAACAGGCATAACCTGGGTCGCATCAAGATAACTCCCAATGACTTCTGCATCCATCTATCATGCTCCTGTCGAATGCCTTTCAACATGGAGGCTATTCATGTATTTGCCAAGGACTTCAAGAGGAAGGTAGAGGAGAGAAAATGGTATTCTTTTCCAACACCTCCACCTGCTCACTTCCTGCAGTTGGAATACATTGAGCTGTCCCTCTACCTTCACCTGCATTATGTCAAGGACATATACACCAACTTGAAAAAGTCAGAGGAGACGTGTTGCACCAGGCTGAGGAGTGCCACTCATAGTATGTGCAAAACAAGGGTAAGTCATGAACTGTTCCTACATGCCCTCCCTTTATCTTACATGCCTCAAGCTTTATACAAGCAGGGCAGATTGTGTCACAAACAATGATGAACTTATCATTCATAATGACCTGATACAATTAATAGGCTCTCAAGTTGTCAGCTCAGACAAGTCAGACATGGACTCAGATGGGTGCAAAGTTTATCTGATAATTCCTCCTGTTTGGTGCAGCAAAGAACTGGCCAATCTTATGTGCGCCATAGATTCCACAGTCATTTCCAATCACCAGCCAAGAGTTGGACACAGATCCATTTGTGATGTAGGAAGAGGATTTAAATGAGGAGAGAGGTTTAGTAGGGATATCTGAGGGGAATGAGTAGGCCAAATGGGGCTTCTATAGCCTGGGCCTGGATCCTGGTAGTTGTCTGAAGGCTTCTATGGCTGTCTTGGTGCAGGGAATGACCTGCTCAAGCTCATCTCTTGTCCATGGTAACTCATCTATTCTTTTCAAAGGAAAAAAAACCATACACAAGTAGCACTACTGCTGACTAAGCAACCAAAAATGCGAAATCTAAGTGCAACTCATAGAAAAAAGTATCTAGAATGAAAATGAAGTAAAACTTGCAAAACAAGGCAACTCCCCTGGTAGGGAAATTACATTCCCTACAGCAGTCAAGAACCAAGGCACCAAGTACCCAGTAGCCTTGTCAATGAGGATGTGGTGGCACCCCCAGGACTGCCACTCAACTGCTACAAGGGAAGTTGGCTGACATCCTTACTGCCTAATGAGAGAATGAAACTGAATGCCTGGGCAGATAAATGGTATAATTTCAAGAGTGGAAAAACAGGTCAGGTTGTCCTCAGCTGACATGTCAGCATTCACTGATCAAGTTCCAGAGGTTGTTGTCCCACCACATGCTGGTGCTACCCCACTGGTGATGCAGACAGACAATGAGAACAGTGGTGACACTTCCACTGAACCAGAAGATAATGACAGTGACACCAAGAGTGAGGTTGAAGACTTTACTACTCAACTATCGCAAGTGAGCTTAGACAAGGACTGAATACTGTCCATGGCTCTATTACTCAAAGGCTTTTGAACATTGCATGATAGATAGAAATTTACAAAGACTGATTGGTGTTATACTATGCTATGTATTGTACACTGTTACAGCAGTTCCCAAGTGTAATGAGACTGTGTGAATTTTTTTGAGTCACATGTTGAGTCATTCCAAATTGGGAATGAGGTGTAATAAGTTGTGTTGTGAACATTCCCTACACCATTGGCATCTCACCACAATGATGGGAAACTGCTGTATCAGCAAAGACATCAAGGAAATTGCCCTCAAGCTTTGGGATCAAGGCTGGGAGGCAGAGGATATATGTGATACCTTAGGAATATCTTGCACAAGCCTCTATCAATGGCAAGTGATTTTTGCAGAGCATGGCAGTGTCAACCATCCCCTGTCACCACTGAAAGGCCAAGGCCTTTGTATCCTTACCTGCACCCTCATTCAGGCCTTCCAGGGCCTATTCTCTCAAGAACTGGATCTATTTCTTGATGAAGTAAAGACTTGGCTAGCCCTTGAACATGACATCATCATCTCCATGTCAATGCTTGCTCACAATCTCACTGAAATTGGGCTCACTTGCAAAATACTTCACAAAATAGCTTGATCAATGACCATTTCCCTTAATCATTTGTCATTTACTGCAATGTCTGGGACACAGAATACAACATAGTCTGGCAATCTTAATTGAATGAAACCATCTGGTGTGATTTCAAAGTTCTTGAATGCCTTTGGGCCATCCAGTATCTGTTCAAAGAATGGGTCTTTGCCATATCTGTTCTGTGCTTCCCTAAGTATGCCTTCATTTCCTGGGTACACAATGAAGGGCACAAGATTCATTTCTGTATTGCCTGCCATGCTTGTATCACTTGTATCATCTAGTTCCCACACACTCAGCAATGAGCTCTGTGTGTCTGGCAATGTGTCTGTAGCATGTTCAGGGGGTGGTCCACTACCCTTTCCCCCCTTCTTTCGTTCACCTGGTCCAAGAAGAATGAAACAATCCTTCATTCATCATGCAAACTCAATTCCAGTCTCTGGTTGACCAGTCTCAGCTGGCAGTGTAGGAGCATGGCATTGCTGTATGGGTCCCTTTCCTGTTCCCTCTGGCTGATCCTTAGCAGGTACTTTTATCTTGCCACCCTCATCCTTGGGCAGATTTGGGTCTATTGTTGGCATGGAATTTTGCTTCACAATCTCCAGTGCAGGAGGTCTCCTTGGAGGTTTTAGCACCAGCTTCTGTTGGTGAGCTGATGGTTGCTCCATTGGCAAAGGCCCAATGGGGGCATCAGTTTGAGCATGAGCCCTGGTAGACATTGCAAGTGCTTCAATGCCTACATACAAAGGCAAGCTTATTATCTGCTGCTTCTCCTTTGGTGGTACTGTCTCCTTGATGTCCAGGTCATGATGCAGGTATTTGCTATGTGCACAGATTGTCCTGGGAGCATCAAACTTGTACATTTTGGAAAGAGCATCCAGAAGAACATTCTCCTCTCCTGGTACATACTTGATTCTGAAGTTGAATTCAGCTAACTTCTCCAACCATTGCACCTGTCACCCAGACAAGTCTTTCTGATCCAACAGATATGTCAGGCTTTTGTGGTCAGTTACCCAAGTGAAATGTATGCCTTGGAGGATGTCCCAGTGCCACAACATTGTTTCCACTCCTGTGAGGAATTCCTGTTCATGGACTGGGTAGTTGCACTGAGCTGAAGACATCTTTGCAGAGTAGAATGCGGTGACTTTGGCCAACTTCCAATCCACTCCTTGTGCTACAATGCTGCCGATGCCATTCCCACAAGCATCGGTCATTACCCAGACAGGATTGTGGTCTGGTCTGTAATCGAGGGGTACACAACAGTGTTGTGCACAAGTGGCAACATATTGTTTTACAGTTTCAAAGGCCCATTGCTCAGTGAACATACATCAAAAGGGGCGAGTCTCTGCACTTGCTTCAGCAAGCACCCCTAGAGGTATGTGGACTTTGTAGATATCATCTGCGAGGTAACCAACTGACCTGATGAATCCTTTACACAGCATACAATTCATTGGAACCTTCCAGTTGAGGATGCAGTCAACTTTATTAGGATCCATCTTTATCCCATCATTGGTGACCACATGGCCCAGGATTTTTACCTCATCGCTCAGAAACTTGAGCTTCTTTTCACTCAGGTATAGCTTTTCTCAGGTGAGTATTTCCAACACAGTCTTAACATGTTGGATGTGCTCTTCTTATGTGTCCAAATAGATGATGATGTCATCAAGGTACATGTCCATGAAGGAGCCAATATACTTATACTCCCTGAAAATGTGATTCATCAGGGCTTGGTAAGTGGCTGGTGCATTACAATCTCCTTGCTGGACAACAAGACTGACCATGTTTCCATCAGGCATCATTACTGCCATTCATTCAACATGCTCTGGTACCACCCATATCTGCTCATAGGCATCGGCACCATCAATGATTGATCGATATGGCTTTTTGGCCACTCGTCTCAAAATTCCATCCATATCTGGCATAGGTGAAGACAGCTTACGAGTGTTCTTATTTTGTTCTTGCAGGTCGACCACCACTCAAAGCCAAGGTAGGTTCCCTGCCTTTGGGATCAGCATCATCAGGCACATATTGCATGTGGCTGTCAACTCCCAACAACTGGTCTTAAGGTAGGCATTCTTCTTTTCTGTCCATAAGTGATGCATGACATCAGGACACTTCAATGGTCTCCAATGATAGACTTTCTTTTTGTCAATCAGGTGTATTTTGTGGTTGATTGCTCAGAATGGGGGCAGTGCCATAGTGCCAGCTTGAGAGCACAGCAGCTTGGTGAGCTCTTGTAAGTACATTCTCACCTTTTTGAGATTGTCATGGTAAACTTCTGTCACACATGATTCCAGAGTGGAAACCCGCACTCCTTTCATCTCCATGGGCAATATGCTTCCAATGATGACTCTAGGTGAGTGCAACCCCACCATTACTTTGTGCTGATAGAGGAACAGTGTTCTCAGAATAAGATCATAGTTTTGTAGGTTCATGACATCAAAATATTGTTCACAGTCAATCCCCTGGTACTGGAGCTGGGCCTTCATGCCAAAATTCACTTTAGATCTCAAGCCCTGAACAGCAAGCTGTATGGTAAGTGGCTTCTTGAGTTGGATCCACTTGACCTTTAGTTGTTCTGCAAGGGTTACTGACATGAAATCAGCCAGCAACCCAGTATCAATCAGCACATGTGCTGGATGGCCATTTATGTGCATGACAACTACCAGTGGCTTGGGTATCCCATGCATGAAGTCTTTCATGATCAAGGAGTTTCGTTGTAGAACAGTTTTGTCCTTGGTGCAGGCTTTGGCACTCTTCAGTTGGGCCATTCTGCATAGTATGTTTTCTTCTGAGTCTGATCTCTCATCACTTGCACTAATCTCCTCGCTTTTGAACAGGAGTCGAATTCCCAAGTCATCATCCTCCAAGGGATCACTCTGTAAGTGCTCCATAAGCATGCAAACCAATTCCCTTGCATACCAGCACACAATGTTAAACTCTGGTATGGTTACCTTATCCAGTGGGAGAGCTAGGAAAACCTCCATGTGATGGTCAAGTATGTGTATGGTTGAGTTATCTTCCCTAACACACATGAACCTGTCTCAGTTTCCCCCTTCCAGGATCTGTAGGCTATATTCCTCAAGATTGGTGGCAACTCAGTCTTCAATGGGATGCCCTATGGGTTTTGATCTCCAAGTCCATGCCCTTTCTTGACATCACAACTCTGGCTTCAGAATCCCAGCATGCTCTCCCTTTTGGAACCAATACCAACTGTCGAGTCAGAATGATGGGTTGCTCAACAAGTCTGTCTTGACAGTAATCCCATCCTCAGGTCCAAGCACGTCATGCTCACTTTCAACAATCATGTGTCTCCTGTTCCCCAGGTCATATACAAGGAACCATGAATCCATGTAGGTGTGTAGCAATTCTGGGTTGTCACCCAGATAACAGATTCCCAGTGTGAGTCAAAGTGAGGTTCAGTGGTGAAAACCAACCAAAACCAACACAAAAGAGAATGAAAGTGAGTGGTGGTGTGCCTATGCAGTACCTAGATGGTAGAACCTGTTCTTTGGGAGGGTTTTTGTGAGCTACAACACTCAAAGATGAGTGCTGAGGGTTGGGGGTGCTCCTGATGAAGAGGGAGCAAGAATGTGATAGAAAGCGACAGGGTAGACTGCTGTCAGCCTACAGAAGGATGGATGGTGACTTAATTCAATGTCCTAAGCTGTACTGAGCTCAGGGAGGGCTTGGAGTGAAGTATATGGATGATAGATGATGATAAGCAAAGTAGATGATAGCTAGACCCTTAATAAAGTCTCAACTATCAAAGCTGATGAATGATTTACTGAGAGATGATAAATTGCGAGCAAGAGGGGCTCTCTGATGTCTTCTTCTTTGCTACCTAAGTACAGTGACTTATATACAGTACAGGGGCATTGCCTATGGAAAACAAGGTGCAGACACTTGGTAAGTGATTGGTAACTGATGAGTAAGGAATGTAAGTGATGGGTAATCATCTTGGAAAGCATTGGTAAGCATTGGTAAGGATAAGTAAGCCAAAAAGTGAAGAATCAGTAAGCAAGGTCAAAAGATTGGTAAGTATTGGCAATAGGTGAGTCAAAGACAGTCAGAATGTCACAGTATGAGTCAAGTAATGTCAGGAACTGGGAAAGTGCACTGGAATCGCATTAGGGGGAGGCTGTGCATGTCACATCTTGAAGAGATCGCTTCTAGGCCAAAGTGGGATGACAGAGAGGCAGCACTGATCTGATGGTGATATAGTACATCCAAAAGCGGACAGGGTGAGTCAGATGTCAACAGGGGTCAAGCTTTGGGGGCCTGTGGGGTGACAGGAGCATAGGGGATCACAACTTTCCCCCCCAAACCATCCTCTCAGTGAAGCAAATAAAAACTTCATGAACAAGGCCCTGTTGGAAGAGAGGATGAAGGGGGAGTGTCTTCTGCTGTATCTTGCAACAAGGAGGCAAGATGTGCATCATACTTGTCATGGATGCAATCAGGGAGAGTGGAGAACAGTAGATTATACTGTAGCTGTCACAATTTTGGAAGAATGATGGACAAGACTGGTATGAAGACATTGCAGGGGGCAGGGAGGAAGGATCCATATGCTTCTTGGACTGGAGAGACTGAAACGACCACATAAGACCTTTCCAAGTGAATGACAGACCTGAGGTGACCAAAGAATGTCCTCCTGGAGGTCATACTGACAAAAAGAACACACTGTCCAAGCTGGATGGGCTGAGAGGGGGCAGATGAGGGTGGGATGTACCAGGATGCTTCAGGATGGAAGCTGGTAGGAACTCCTGGTAGATATATGTAGCCATGGTCCCTAGCAAAGGGGACAAGTGAAATGACTGATGTGGAGGCAGCCATATCAGAAGAATTAGCGAAATGAGCATCTTTTGGAGGGAGTGCTGTAGAAACGTGTGGAGTGCGCAAATCCTTTCCAATCTTGGAAGGTAGGATCATGTGGCTGAGCACTACAAGCGAGTGTGGGAATGGTTTCAGTGTCTGCAGAACTGGTGGAGATACGTTGAAAACTGGAATGCCATACATGGGCACTTAAGAATTTTATTGGTGCTTAACCTGCCTCCTCCTTTTTCTTTGGCATTGACAACCTGTTCTTGTGCAAGGGATGACTGCCGACATTCCTGGCTGTCCTTCTTCACATGAGGGCTATGGTCTTCACCTCCATTCATCAGCTACATCCATGTCCACCTCACCAAACACCTTTGGTGTGTGACACCGGTAACAGGTCCATAGCCCGATCCTCTAAAGGGTGTCCAATCCCATAGTACCCCTTGTGAGGCCTGTGGAATTGTCTACTATTATAGACATACACTTGCATCCCTGTGTTAGGATCCTCTTTGTCAGTGGTGACTTTGTTGTCATGACCATCATATTTGTCTTCACTCCATACACTCTCCAGGTCAGGGAGGTTGTCATCCTTGTCCTGGATTGCATATCTCTGGACAGGTATGAAGTTCAATGACAGTCCAGGTTCATTCTCAGATGATTCGGACAATTGGCATTGATTCTCCACATCACCAAAATCAATGTCCATGCCAAAGCTAGATAACCCTGGAGGTTTGCTCAATGAGGATATGGTGTGCTGACTTGGGCAGTTCCTGGAGAAATGTCTGGATGTGTGGCAATTGAAGCAAAGTCCCTCTGTCTTGTGCCATTCCTGTTCCTCTTTACTCAACTTTGGAGTATCACACTTATGTTTTTCTGGGCATTTTCCCTGCCTTCCTCCCTGGTTAGAGGATTCAGCAGGATTGTTGTCCCTCTGGTAGGTTTCACCCCTGGCTTTTTGTTTGTGATCACCCCTTTGTTTGTATCCAGATTTCGGCCATTCAGGGCTCTCTGGCGAGGCAGTGGCACTTTCCAGCACCCTTTGCTTACTTCTCCATCTTCTAGATTTGTGGGTATAATCACCAGCGACTGTCAGTGTGATTTTAAGTATCTCAGCCAATGCAGTGATTTTCTTTAATGACAAGACCTCTAGATTCAACTTCTCCTTCCACAGATCTCTCTGCAGTTCTTTTCAAAGGCCAGCCCAGAACTTGTGGACTTTGGTACATTTGTCCATTTCCCCAATCATATTCCACAGCTTGTTGAGCTCATACAGGTAGTTCTTAACTGTTTTAGAATTCTGATAACAGGATTGCAGCTTTTCCCTTTGTCACATTCAGAAATCGATAGGGACACAATAGTTGAAGAGTTGTGTGAAAAAGTCTGAAAGTCTCCACTTGTAAGGGTCTCCTGACACTTCTCACACATAGAACTCATGCACCTTCCCAGTCAAGTAGTGTGACAGAATGAAAGCATATGTCTTAGGCTCAACTCAGCCATCTGTGATGTAGGCTGCACCTTCAGTAACAAATTGCTGGACAGTGTGGACATCATCAGATCCATCATACTTGTCTGGTGCATCAGGAAATTAACACTTTACTATTTTTGACCTTTTTGTGACTTTTCTTGACTTTTTTGTGACTATTGTGACTATTTGTGACTTTTTGGGAAGGAACCTACTATCTGTACTTTTTTTTGACCATATACAGCATTTTGAAGAATGAAAAGAAAACAGAATCTATTGAGACGACTAAGTGATGATATATCTAAGCCAAGAAGACTAGAAAATGTCTGAAAATTCAGAGATATTGAGCCATTGGTGTGACGCACACTGTCTGAGAGAAAAATCACACTATCTCTTTGGAATCTCCATCAATTTGAATGTATGTGGTATCTACTGAAAGCTATGAATTAGGTGGTTTGAACAAGACCAAAAGCAGCAAGAAAAGTGCAGCCATGCCTGCAGGACATGGGTAATGATAGTAGATTCCTTCCCAAAAAGTCACATTACTCACAAAAAGTCAAAAATAGTAAAGTGTTAGGTGCCATTCAACCTGTGAATGCAAAGTCCAAGTTTTCAACTTCAGCTTCAGTTAAGAGGTTCACATGATGTGAACTATCATGTGCATCCACCTGAGGTACACAACCATTGTCACCCAGTTACTGCAATCATCGAATGTCTGGCTCATCTGTGGGATCAACCCACTTGTTGCACTCACATGGCCTTACAATCAATCCTCTAGACCTGTGGAACCCCCTGCCTCCCCCCAGGACTTGCAAGAAAGCTGCAGTATGGACAACAGAGGAGGAAGGTGTATTACTGGATTTCTTGGCCTCTCATCTTTCACAGGCTGGCAATGGGAACTTTAAGAAGGCTATGTGGAATGCCACAGCAGCCCACATGGCTCATAATAATCCACTGGGTCCTGATAATGGCGATAAGACAGCTGAATCATGTGAGTGGAAGTTCAAAGTGGTAAGTCATTGTATCATTCTTTTCTTTTTGCCTTGCTAACAATTATCCAGCTTAAAAAATCCTACTATGCCATCACCAATCTTAAATTGGTGGCCTCTGGCTTTGCTTATGATGATGAGGACAGTGTGATGGTCACACTGGACAACACTGATCTTTGGGATTGGTATGTAAAGGTAATGTAGTTTTTTTCTTGTCAGATGATCCACTAACATCTAGTCAGGCACACAAAGACATGAAGCCATTTTGCAATTCTGGGTTCCCCCACTTCACCAGTGTAGAGCTCCTTCTCCCCTTGCATGGCCAAGGTTGGTTTATCTACTGGCCACATGCCACTACCACACCTTCTACAACCATGACCTCTGCCTTCAATACTCCTGCCTCTACCACACCCCCTGCCACTTCAACTATTCCTACCCCCCCTCTCTCCCTCTCCCTCCTTGACATGATGCACACTCTCAACACTCACCATTGTGAGGACACACAGTCCATGGATCCAAACTTCATCCCCCCTTCCACACCATCAATTTTTTTGTTGCATGTGTCAGCTGGGTCATCATCATCACCAGCCATTACCAGCATCAGTCACAGAAAAAGGAAAGCCAAGTCCATTGCAATGTCTGAAGGTGGATTGAAGTGCTCTCAGCCCCCATTGGCCAAAGCATGTGCTAAAGGAGATCACAGTTCATTCATCACTGCCATCACCTCCAGGCTCAATAACTTCACACATGCAATCGCTGCCCCATTGCCCCTGCCACCTGTTACCAATCCCCTCATCGATGCTGCCATGGACTACATCAACAACATGCTGCAGCTCTTGACAGACAATTGGATTGACATTGGCAACTACTTCCTCAGCACATCTCCAGATGAAGTGAATATTTTCCTCAAGCATCAGGAGCTGGCAAAGCATATTTGGGTGCAGTGTCAGCTGATGAAGTACCAGGATGGGCAGAGATAGGTGTTTGTTTTTTGTTTTTTTTTACAATATACAAATGTACCCCCCTTGTATATCTTTTCAAGTCCCCCCCCCCTCTATACAAATATGTACATAATAAAATGTACGTGACTATGACTAGCTTCCTTTTGACAATGGAAGTTATTTTTCTACATGAGTGTGAAACAATTGTAAGAACATATATTTGTACACCATAAAATCTGAATGTTCAGGCTCAGAGAAGGCCCCTAATTGTAAGCTGGTGCTGATAGTCAATCCACATCTTCTCTGCAATGTTGTCATGCCTATTATCAGCCCTTCTCCTCTCTGCAGCATCTGCTGGTCCATAACCAAGGCTTCCAATACCATCACCCCCTCCTATGTCCATGGCAAGTTCAGGGTCAAAGAACTCTTCTGGATCATAGAGCCATATGAAATTGTGGAGGGCACAGAGAGCAGCAGGTACTTGAGTTTGGGTGTGGATGCTATGTTCAGGGGGAATTTGAAGAATCCTCCATCTGTGTTTTATAACACCAAATATCTGTTCAATGGCATTTCTAAGTCCAGCATGGCAAAGGTTGAATAACTCCTCTTGGTTTTGAGGTCTATAAAATAGAAGTTACAGGTACACTGAGCAGGATAGAATAGCAACTTACCTTAATCCAGCCTGGTGCCATTCTTTCAGATGGTAATGAACACCTCAATAGGGAACCAGAAGTGCATCACAGGTCCCAAACCCTGCATCTGCAAGAAGGTACTTCCCAGGTGGCATGTGCAAGTCATTCCTGTGTGCATCATGCCACATGGTTGCATCTGCAGTTGACCCATCAAAGCCAGTGAGGGCATATGTGAAGAAGATGTCAAAATCACAGATGAAGAGACAGTTTTGAGATAGGTAGCCCTTCTGGTTCCTGATGTAAGGCTGGTCCTCAGCAGCAGTGAATGCTCAAATATGAGTGCCATCAACTGCACCAATACAATCCTGGAAAAATTGGAAGCATGGGTCACTAGTAATCATAGTTGATATGGGAGTGTTGTTGGTGGGGAATTGCACTTGGGATGCACAGAATTGTCCCCCAGAAAAGAAAGCCAACATTGCTTTGAAATATCTAAAAAATTGTGAGAAAAATATCAGACAGTCCAATGAACTCCCTACCTAGGGATGGTCCCTGGTAAGTGTTGGAACCTCTCAGCAACATGCTGGGATGACAACCCAGTAACACAGGTGTAGAGGAATATCCCAAGTTGTTCCTCCACAGAAATTCCATTGTGAGAAGGCACAAAACCATGATGGGTGAGCACCTGCATCAGGTGATCAAAAACCCCATGGCTGATGCCAAGGCAAGTCTGTATCCTGTCTGGATAACCATTCAGGAGCTCTAGCATCCACCCCTCACCAGTCAGGATTGAGGTATGGTAGGGGATTGGTTCTGAGTCAGAATGAAAGAGGCATAGCACCTGGATCATCACTGCTACTACAAGTGCAGCAAGATGGCAATGACGATGGTGCTGGAGCTGCTGTGCTTCAAGATCCATAGCAGAGTTGTTTGATCTGTTATCACAATGTTATCTATTGAACTACAAGTTGTGTTGTTGTCTTATATAATCATCACATGACTACATTACTGAAGCAGAAGCCCAAAACTTGGACTTTATCCACACAGGCATGCACAGCTTATATAATCATCATGTGACTACATTGCCAAAGTTGAAGTCAAAAACTTTGACTTTGACTTTGGAGGGTGAACAGTGCCTTATTTTCCTGATGTGGGATAGGCTTGAGTGTTGTCTTTCTTTGGGATTTGGAACACTTCTTAGATTTATGGCATCCTTTGCCTCACCCTTTATGGTGTCAGGACCTTCCTCATCATCTTCGCAAGCTTGTAGATGATTCACTTGTGTCAGACAAGGAGTCACTGCTCATTGAGGACAAGTCATCATCACTCGAGCTTGATGAGCTCAATGTATCACTACTTGAGCTAGAAGAAGACAAGCCATCATCACTAGAGCTCTCACTGGACAAGTCTTTGGACTCAGATGAACTGGAGTCCTCATCACTGGAAGAGTCCAACTTTCATCTCACCTTTCTCTTATTTTTCTTTGAGCATTTCTCATCCTTCTCTATCCATTTGAACATGAGTCCTATAAAGCTCTTTGGGTTGATCTGTTTTATAGGTTCCATGGCCTTAGGCATCTTTTGACATTCTTGCCATTTGTGATCTGGGCACACAGCTTTATCCACCATATCTTTTACAGGATTCAGGAGTGCCTTTGCAGGTTTAGTTGTTTTCTTTTCAGTCTTCCTTTTGTGCTTAGACTTTTCTTTCTTAGACCTACATTCTGCATTCTTTGAGTGGCTTCCCTCAAGTGCACCAGGTTGGTGTTCTAGTCCACCATCCTTGGTGAGCATGTTCACCATATTCCATGATGTGAGGGCTGCATGCTGTGCATCAGGATCTACTTCTGCATCATCAAAATTTAAACCTCCCCAGTTCTTAGGGTCAGGGCCTTTCCCTTTAGGATCTTTGTTTTCAGGCAATTGATTGCTCTCAGACATAGACTTGTCAGCACTGCTTCTTGCCACTGACAAAGACCTCCTCTGGATTCATGCTCTTTCATCCAGGGTCATTCATCATTCTGCCTGTCTGATGGTGTCTCTGACATCTGATCTTACTTTACTTTGGGCATGACAATCATGTGATCATCTGTGCACCACTTTCATCCATTCAGTGTGCTCCACCTCTGTCTCACTCACTGGGAACATGGACATGGATTCACATTGGACATCATTGGGTAAGGCATCACTATCTCTGTGAGTCAGTACCTGAACTCTAACAGATCTAGCTTGTGAGGTCTCTGGGACAATGTCATCACCAGGATACACCAGCAAACTAGGGCTCGAACCAGGAGTGTCTACAGCCACACCACGGTACACTAGTCTGGGGCTCCTAGAGCCATTTTTAACCACATCGCTGTAGCTCTGGATGCTACCCTCGATGGGCTTACCAACTGGGGTGGAATACTGACTTCCTAATGGAGTCAGCTTCAGAAGTGGGGACTTGTTGACAACTTCAGCACCAGGCTGAGTCATCAGGCTAGGAGGTAAGAATGATGCTCAAGCTTTTGTTGCTCGGTGAATGGATGCTTGGGTGTTAACCATCTTTTTATTAAGTATTTGGATACTTACTCTTTTGTCTCTGCAGGGGATCAGTTCTGCAGATGGTGGAGAAGGTATCAGTGGGGAGCCCATGTACCTAGTTAGGCTGTGTGACATGGCCAGCAGAGGTTGACAATTGGTCATGTGACATGGGCCAGTGTAGGTTGAGCTGACCTATGAGTTGTCACCATAACATAGGGATTGGCTGTGATTATGTTGTCATGTGTCATTCAGGATCAGCTACAATTGTATAGTCATGCATGACACCAGAATCAGCTACAATTATATTTTTAGGTGTCACATGGAGAGGCTTCAAATAAAATATCATCATGTCATAGGGACATATATAGCATAGCCCAGACTAGATCTGCATTGTGAACATAGGGCAGCCCAGCATGACAACACAGTATGTCTGGGGCATACAGCAGCACACAGCAGCAACTCCCAGCACATGGTGGAAACATGATATGCCATTGCACCAAATACTGGGTGGATTACTGGAGTGGCAAGTACCAGTGGCAAGGACCATCTGAGCATAACTGAGGCAAAAGTGGCATTTTCTTGCATCTGACAGTGTGGTAAGTGGTAAGCCAGTGAAGATGCAAAAGCATATGGCCACATACACTAGTATGCATCAGCATAGTTTTGCATATAGAGACAGGGTGTGGTAGTGAGGAGAGTACAACATGCATTACCAGCAGAACTCACTGGCATGACATAGCAGTAGCAAGCAGGGAGTGGTATCACTAGTGCAGAGCAGAAGCTGGTGGGATTGTACAGCATAGATGGGAATGGGGCAGTGGCATGGATATGAGGTCCATCCTCATCTCATGCATTTCGCTAGGATCTGTCCTGTCAGTGGTTGGGCTGGGCCGAGCGTTAGCTCGGTGGAGGCGAGGCAGGTGGAGCTGCTCAGGAGGGCGGGTCACCTGCTCGCTCTGACAGGACTGTGTAGGCATAGCAGTAGCATTTCGAACAGTATGTAATTATTGGGCTAAGATTAGAACGGTGGCTGGGCTAATCTATGGCTGTGGCTATAGTGTGAAGAAGAGGGCATGGTGGGTGGGTGAAAGGAATGACAATTGGGCGAGGAGCTGGAGTGGGAGCAGCGATGGTCTGTTGGGGGGTGTTCGTCTGATGCAGAAAGGCAGGGTGGCAGTGCTTCAGGCTTGTCGCTCGGATGGACGTTTGCTACCAGAGGTAACCGGCATCTACACTATACTGGCAGGGGTTGACAGCATCAGGTGGCATATGTGGGAATGGGGTAGCAGTATGTATATGAGGTACTGGCAGGGGGTGGAAGTTGACAGCATCGAGCAGCATAGACAGTGTTGAGTGGCAGCTTAGTCAGGAATGGGCTGGTGGCATGGATGTGAGGTGCTGGCAGGGTCAGGTGTCAATGGCATCAGGGGGCATACACAGGAATGGTAGCAGCAGGGGTCAGGTGTCACCAGCATTGAGTGGCATAGACAGGAATGGGCAAAGTCAAGTGCTATTCACTTGCAGCATCAGCATTCAGTGGCATAGGCCACAATTGCATGGCCACAACCTGGGTCAGTGGGTTAAACCCTTGCAATTGTGCAGAACATATGTGGCAAGCACCATGCATGATTTGAGGGTGCTGCTAGTGTGCACTAGCTTAGTGGTACCAGTGAATTTATAAATTGCAAGGCCAGTCACCTGGCCAGACTCAAATGGGATGGCACACACCAGAGAGACCATATCTGCACCATGTAAAGCAAAAGTGGGCAGGGATGATCATTCTCAGGAATAGTGACAATGAAATGGTAATAGTACATTCTATGGACATGTTAATCTATGTCCATCCAATTAGCAGCATCCTCATCATCAGCATCATCCCCACCAGCACAGTCAGAAACTGCCCCCAAAGAGACATAGATAGGGGGCCAGGCTTCTCCTACACCAGGGGTGGATGAGTATGCAAAATGGTGGGGGGGCAGCAGGAGAGTAGAATGGGCTAAAAGCACATCACCTGGGAGGTTCTGGAGGATTGTAGTGGGCACAAGGTCAAGTATCCTTGCACCATCAGTGGGAACAACTGCTTGATGACTTGTAATTGCAAAGCCAATGGGGGAGGGGTGGGAGGGTCCAGGTGCATTGGGTGAGGAGTGTGGCAATGGGTACAGACACTGGTGTAAGGCCTTGACAACATTGCAAAGCATCTGCAGCTTTGTCTGGGTATCTGCAAGGGCCTGCTGGGTATTGGCAAGCTCACAGTGGGTATCTAGCAGATTGTGTGCTGTCTCCATATGCTGCTGCTGCAATGCTGCGATCTCCTCTTCCATATGCTCCATTGGGGTGGCATTGGGAGTCACTGGGCAGGATGGGGTAGTGAGATGGCTTTTGGATGTTGCTGCCCCCTGGGATGCTGGGCTTGATGTCTGCCAACCTGACTGCCACCAGGATGGAGTGATGATGACCACTCCATCGAAAACTATGTTAGGCTCAAATAAGAATAGCAGAATGAAAGAAATGGAGGACTTACTTTGCCTGCAAGAGCGTGGAGCAGCTGATGGCCCTGGTGAAGGGCTTTGAGGATGGTGTCAGCTGGGGTTATGGGTGGCTGCAATGGCTTGGGGACAGTCCACTGCTCCATCAGGCACCTCAGTTACAGTGCGACTGCAGGGTTACCTTGACTGTGACCATGTGGCCTTCACTCCAGCAAAGATACTACACCTGTACTTCTGGCAGCTACACTGCCAACATGCAGAACCTGGCTTAACTGTGCATGGCAGATTTTTCTCCATGCACCTATCGCATCGGTCTTCTTCAGCAACAGGCATATAGCCAGTGGCAGGGGTTGCAAG
>NW_026261176.1:0-17283 GCF_024613125.1 Pisolithus orientalis | reverse complement strand
CAGAGAAACGCGAGGTGGATGGTCGCGTACCCCTCTTAGGTCACCATGCACAACGACAGGCTTCATATTGTGCAGGTAGCTCGCTCCTGAGGCAACTTGCAACAACTTATTTGTTTTGTTGGGAACGGCAGGAGTTCATTAGATACTAAAATTCACGTACCAATGCCAGCCTATCTGGTTGCACGTCCTCTCTTTCAAGATAGTGCATAATAGTGCCATTTTTGCACCAAGGGGACACCATTGCCATTGAGTTTGCAGACTGAATGACGCCGTAGAGAGGGGCGATGTTGGGGTGCTGCAAACGATACCATGCGATCACCTCGGCTTTTAGGCGCTAACGAATCATGAGAAACACAACGAATATCACGGCAGTTATGAAGTTACCCTGAGGACTTTCTCCCGTACATCCTGGGCAACGCCATAGCATTGACGGAGGAACTTGAGGGCCACCTGTTGAACCGAAGCCTCATTGTCAATGACATCACCGCCAAATTGGATTCGGTTAGAACAGTACACACCACCCTGGATTCTCCAGCTGAATTGGTCCACACACCTTCCATACATCTGCAAAACCACCGTGGAACACGGGATGCTGGCCGACCTTGGTGACCTCATCAGTCAAGTCTACTAGCACCACACTGCCCTTGATGAGTAACGTCTTAGTGACCGTTTCGAGAGTCGCTTTCTGCCGCGCGCGTTGTTTAAGGCGGGAGTAATCAAGATGCTCTGGTATCCAACGAAACACGTCGTAGCTGGATATGGCTTGCACAACGGAGGTAAGTGAAGAGAAGTACAGGATGGATGGATGGGTTTGGAGGAGTGAAGCATTACGCAGGTGGACATCGGAGGCAGATTCGAGGTCGACATCGATACACCTTGCCTCTCCGTCGCTACCATTGGGGATAGACGGAATAGGCGCATCTTCCGCATCCTGTGTGCCCAAGATATATAAACAAATGGTAGGCATGACTGGAAACAGCAGGTGGCAGGATGACCTGAGATACATGCGTGAAATCATTTGCAGATAGAAAAACCGCAAGACACCTACATGTCCCTACTGAAATCTTCGTCGAGGGTTGCAAAGCAAGTCTCGGGCAACACATATTGACATCCCTCTGCAGCGACCCCGACACAGATGTCTGCCCGACAAAAGTTCCAACAATTCAAGCCTTGGAAGCGAGAAAGCCTGCGTGTGTCAAGTAATTCATGGTGTAGAAAGGAGTGATAACTGCTGAGGAGGGCACGCCTACGGACCCGATGCCAAGCGTGACAGGCATTCACAGTGGCACCATTTTCAGCCATGACGCGTTGAGTCAAGCTATCGATTGTCGACTCGTATGATTTACTGTTGCGATAGCGTAGGAAGACAAAATACCGAAGGAGCCGATCGCGAGAACGGTTTGAGATTGGTATTTCTTTTCTTTCGAGTGACCGAGTGCCATTTTGCAATGAACGAACTCTCAATATGAGGTCTGCGAGGATTCTTTCAACCTCGTTCTCTAGCCGCATAAACGCTTGCTCTGCTGCACGTACGGCAGACTGACAGCCTTCGTCTAATATGTCAGAAAGGAAGTCCTGAAACACGGTGATTGTTTGTGCCGGAACACGACGCGTTTCGGACAGAGTATTGTTAAAGACGTCGTAGATATGCACGCGATGGTCATCGAGGGTGCGCCTAGACGAATCCGGATCACTGACATTAAGTTGAGAGAGATTCAGAATCAGATGCGGTGATATGAGTCAGAGGTTCAACAGCCGTACGCATCCGATAACCAGAACTTCCAGAAGAACTGGGGAATGTACGGATGAACATCGGTGGCGGGTTCGGTCTTACACGAGGTAAGTCTAAGACGGCAACGCCAAAGGCAACGCTGGTGGACATACCATGGAAATTCCGTCGGACGCCGGTGAATCTGCGATGACCTGGTGGAATACACCCCGACGTAGACAATGGCGGTGCCAACTGGGCAGTAGTCCAGCGACCTGGACGTGAGTTTGCTTTACTTAAGGACTTGTGGAGCCTTGGCATAGCCCCATTATGAAAGGAACACGCAGTGGAGCAGGCACTCTGTGGGAGGCTACACTCCACCCATTCCAGGGTAAAGGCAAATCCCCTCCGGATATTGTGTGATGTCGGACACCAATCCCATCACAGGCGAAGCAACCAAACTGATGTGCGAGAAGGCATCCACCCACGTGACCGTGTCGGGTGACCCTACACAGGCAGGAAATGAGTGCTGTATGCCCTCGTCGCTCTCACATACATACTGTCCAGTACTGGACAGAAAAAGTGGTTTGCTGATAAGAATGGAGAGGACACAGGCCTAGACTCCTAATTGGGAGTCCTCATACCAAGTCATTAGGCACAGTCCAGAGATGACTGTCACGCACAACCACATAGCTGCAGGCCCAGTCGCGAGGAGAGATGCATGCGAATACAAGCAACCATAGTAGTACGAAGGGGTATCGAGATGGTCACTAAAGAATATAAGTTATCTGAGAATACTAACACTACTGCTATGTACAATTCGGCTTGATGGAAAGGACTGTGGCGAGAGGCGAATATGGAATGTGTACATGAGTGTCTGTATCTCTGAAAATCACTCTCGATAGGATGGAGGGGAGCTGACACTAGAAGAACCTCCCTTGACAGGCCCGAAACTGTGTTGTGGTGAGGCGAAAGCATAGTTAGCGTCAGACGACATTCCTCGAGGTGGAGGAGAGGCAACAGGCGGGATGGCCGCAGCCTCAGTCGCTTCCTCCCTTTCAAACGGATTCTTGAGCGGACCGATAGGTTCGGGATCCGGGAGGGTCTGCAGCGGATAGCTCTGTGGTTCTGAAGGGCCAGCTTGGAACTCCCACCCCACGCTGTCGGAGCTCTGTTGGCGGTGCCTTCCAGTCGGGGTTGCACTTTCACCACGCAGCGTCGTGAGGCTGGAGTCTAAGCCTTCGTTGACTCGACGAGGTTGAGGAGCATAAACGTGGGGTTCGGTCGTCGTGTACCCCACAGCACGACCCTGCTTATCCCACTTCTGGTGAGGGGGGTCGTACGGGGTATCCGATGTGGCAAGTGAGAGATCCGAACGGGCGGGGTTGAATATAGCGTCATCAAACGTCCCGGTAGCATCGACGTTTTGATAGATACCGTCGCTTCCGCCCAAGTTGGCTTGGCTGTAGCGAGAGAAGGTCATATGGAGTGATAGTGGTGTGGTGAAAGACACCTACCGGGCCTTTCGACGTTCGTAGATAACGTCAGGTTTGACTCTGTTCACTTCCTTCTGAATATACCACATCGCTGCCACAGTTACTACGGTGGTGATAGCGGCCACGACATAACTGAGTATCTTGTCACGGGTAGTGGTTGAACCTGTCGACCCAATCGACGTCAGCGAGCGCACGCCCTAGGGTAATTACCATTACCGTTTGCGTCGTCCTCCAGAAGGGTTCCAATATAAACCGTTATGAATTGCTTCGGCATGGAGAGAATAGCAGCTGCAATGAAGACGAGTATGTTCATGCCACACACAGCGAAGATGGCGGTCGTAACTAATGCAAGAATCACATCACGGAAGAAGTGAGTCCGCGCAACGGAATGCTTACAATGACCCGGCACAGCACTGTATCTTACAATGAGAGCTATCTTGAATCCGCCTTCTCGAACTAGCTTCGAAAGGCATGCATATTGGATGTTGGTCTTTTCCTTTTTGTCGGCGTATGATTTCAAGAAATATTTGAAGGTGCTGTAAGAGATCAATGGGACGTAGAACACAGGACGAAACCAAGCTTACTAGAAGTTACCGATTTCGCCGAGTAAAGTTCCTGCTGCAGTAATTGCAAATCCAACCCAGACTCCCCAAACGAGTCCAACCACGATGGCCAGTATCTCGTGTCCAAACAGCTGTATCCACGAGTCAGAGCAGTTGTTGGGCAGACAGGAACGAATATCGAACCGGAGGGAAGGATATGACAAAAAATATAGCGATAGGGATCAACCAGCCAAAGGACAAGCTATGAAAGGGGGAGATGAGATGAGTTCTATCATTCCCGACGGGGCATCGTCACGTCTGCGCTCACTTATGCATCCAGTTGGCTGCGGGTTGTATCGCATGCACAATTTGCTTGTCGTAGATATATATGAGAAGAGCGACGACGATAACGACGATTGCGACTACATAGTAAACTGGGCGCCATAGATATCAGCAAGCGCTGGGCTGAACGATGCCTGGTGAATGAACACACTGAAGTATTGTTTCGAGAATATTTTCTCCTTGTTCAAGATGCGTCTGATATCAAACATGGCAGTCTGGTTGAGTGCCGCAATCTCGCTCGGAGACGGGCTCGGCGTCCTTGAGGCGCCTCTGGCATCCTGGCCGAAATGTGGGCTATAGGGCTGGTATGGGTCGTGTCCGTAGGGCGGCATGTCGAGGAAACGGGTTGATAATGAGGCTGGTCGTGAGGGTAGAGATCAAGGAAAGTGGGACAGCTGTGACTTGTCCAGTCCGGGAATTTGTCGCCGCTGGCAGTCGAATTTCACGGTTTCAGTTGGGCTTGGCCCTGCGTGCGTCTCGACAACTGTGGAGTTGTTGTTCAACGAGGCAGTTCGCCACTGCCGCTTGTCACCGCAATCGCATGTCATTAAGGCAGCCACTATCGACTGAGCTCGTCGCGATTTTACACTGCTCTGCCCATTCTACACCGGCAACAAAGTATGTACCCTACGGTGTATTGTACTGCGGGGAACGACTGTGGGAATGCCAAGCAAGTTGGAGCCCGACACGACTGGAATCCACACAACTTCCAAGGAGGACAAAATCGTCGTCCATATATTTTGTGTACTGAGAGCTACGTGAAACAACAGTGTCATCCGTCAGCACAACGGGTAGTAAAGCGGGCGTGAGGTTTCCCGACAGTCACTTCGGCAGCTGGACTCCCAAGCGACATCCAACCAAGGTCGCAATCAACTTCTACTCTCTGGGGGCACCTCGACCGGCATCTGCAAACTGTGGCCTGAACTCGCTGGGCGCACCACCCTCCTTTCTCCGGTAATCTTCCCTATCACCGCGAGGGGCGCGGTATGCACCTACCCTCGCCACCTTGGCGCACAACGGCAGGACGGGGAGGACGGACAGCCCGCTTGTGGGTAGCAGGAACAATCTCATCTGGGAGATGTAGCCTGTAAGGAAAATTTAAGATTTTTCACGATTCTCTTCGGATGACTACAACGGACGTACCATGCACGGAGATAGTCGACACCTTCTGGAGTGAGGACGTAGTAGTAGTATTGCCACGAGAACTGAGTCTTGACCAATCCCTTGGAGGTCAAGCTTTGCATGGCCTTGATTACCTCGAGGTTAGGAACATCAAGGTCTTCGTGCTTGGGCGCATTGTAATCCTTCTTGGCCACAAGGACACCCTCTGCGTCATACATATCAGAGCGGGGATCGCGGGCGGTCGCCGTACCATATACACACCCTTGAAGAGGTTTTCGTAGATAGCGCGCCTGTTCTTCTTTGAAATGATCATGCTGGGCAGGTTGTTGCTGTGTTACTTGAGATGCTTTGGCAGGAGTCAGCATCGTTCGGGGAGACAAGCCATCCAGCGTCTGCGACGCCTCCACACACAAGAGCGTATCGAGATCTGCAGATATGGCCAAAAGGCTGACTTACAGCACAACGATAGTCTTGATATCTTGAATGCTTGACGTCGTGCCGGACAGCGAGCTCGAGGATAGGCTTGCCTTGGGCGGATGCACATCGGCAAACTCCGAAGCCAACGGCATCAACCGGCTGGGGGTGTGGCTGTTCACCGCACTTGGAACTGCCGCACTGACCCGCGTTACACAGGCTCGCTATGCAACCTGAAACACTGGAGTTCTATGACAGTGTTGATTTGGAGATATCACAGGCTACATTTGACGCCGTCTTTCAGAAATTGACAGAGTTGGGGGCTCTTTCGCTCCATCAATATCTGCACGACTCTGACTCCAGTACTGCGATATCGTCTACCACTGATCTATCCTTATATCCATCTGCGTCCACTTTGTCCCTCCCCACGTCACCGACAAGATCTTCAGAACATGCACGCCACAACGCCGTTTCACGTCTAAACGAGATATGCCAACGTGTCTTTGGTAACACAGATCCTCTCCGATACGAGTTCCTGGAGGAAAATGGTCCCAAAAGTACGCTCGACTAGCGCAGAATCCCTATCTGGCACTCACGATTGTCAGGCAAACAATGCATATTGACGATTGCCCGCCATGATGGCACGAAACGTTCCTATACCACTCAGCCGATTTTTCAGAAGAAGGCCGAAGCCAAAGCGGAGGTCTCCAGGATTGCAATCGAGATGGGTGCTCTTGACTTCCTCATGTACGGAGAGAGCGAGGAGCAGAAAGAGAAAAGGAATTCACCTACGTCTTCTGCTAGCGACGGGCTATCCAGTGGGGGCAGCTCATCAACTCAGGCCATTGACGTTATCGAGAGTTGTTGTATCCAATGGCGAGCTGGAAGAGTCGTACCACGTTGGATTGCACTAACCGAGCCAAGGTTTGGACTTAGTGAGTACCCGTTCTTGCTTTCACCATCACATCGTTCATCGAACTATGACGCAGAACACGGTTGCGCTCTTCAAGTTAAACTTTCTCCCCACGTTGACCACGTTTACATGTCTGAGCCAACCTTTGACACCTATGACGAAGCCAAGGAAGCGTGTGCTGCAGCTGCTATAACGGAAGATGTGCTACGCTTTATCAAACACGGTGACGGCCAAGTCCGTCCACCGTCTCCTCGACAGTCTCGAAGCCCACTCTTGGATGAGAAGAATAAACGTTCGAACCACCTCAAACTCCCATTGACTCTTCAGAATTTCTTTGACTCTCTCCCAAGACCTCTTCCCGAGACACTCGATACAAGCAATGCATACCAGATTAATGCAACTGCCTGGCTTAACTCCCTGATCCGGAACTCAAAGGGCTCGAAATTCGCCATGGTCTCCTATTATATTTCCGGTTCTACCCCTGGATGTGAGTGTGCTCACTTGTGTACATAACTATGCTCATTCTCATCCTTTTGTAGTACACGGTTGTCTATTGAGGATTGATCGTCCGGGCACCTACAGAGCTTATCTTGTTGACGCCGAGTTTGCTAAGCGCGCCGATGCGAAAGCAGCCGTGTGCCTGAAAGCTATGTCTTGTGGAGTTGGCGAATATATTCGGACCATCGTCTCGTCCGTCGAATCGAAGCTGACATCGCAGATGCGCTCGTTCTCAAACAATTACATTCACCCTACATTACAGTCGGAACTCAGCAAGATCGACCCCGGCTTGTACCCGCATTTCGAATTTGAGAAGGAGCGAGATGGTAAGTAAAATGCTCACTTAGCTCACATTGTCGTGATCACGACTTTCCTTTCCCTTTGAGCTTTTGGAGCCACTTTGCTTGTCAAGTTGTCTGCTTCGTCCATCCCTGAGCAATCACGAAAGTACATGGCACCGTGCGAATACGGTAGTAAGGCCGACGCAAAGGCGGCTGTAATTGCACTAGCGGCGGAGCAGGGCGTCATCGAATTTGTTCGTTTTCGAGGGCGACCTCCTCCGCCTGGCTACTGTAGTCCCTACAAATTGCAAAACCACGATGGGGATACTTCAAGGAGACGACCCCAACCAGACAGTCGAGACGACAGAGAAACGAGACCGTCAAAGAAACAGAAGAGAAATGTGCCTCGAGGTAGTGGCAAGGATCCTAGTGGGCATGAAGGTACACCCGGTCAAGAGCACCAGGTCGATGGTGGTAGTAGCTATGACCAGAGCTACGGGATTCCCAGACTTGATGGGGCCAGTGGAGCACAGGAGTTCGGAGCAGATTGGCCCTTCACAGGACCCGGGAACGTACGTGAACCGGGTCGACCGTCTGGGCCTCCCCTCCACGGAGTTGCTAGCAGTTGTCATTACGGCCAGCTTCCGTTCAACGATCCCTCGTCCTTATCTATACCTTTCGACTCCAGTCCCTACGTCTTGGGCGGTACAAATGACTTTCTAGGTCCCGGCCTCCTTAACTCCATCCAACCTCTAGTGACGCACTCCCTATCACCACTCTTTCCCGTCATTCCCCAGCATGCTATTCCTCTGGGGCATTCCAATGTACCCGCACCCGTACTTGTCAACACTGCAGCGATGCCAATAACCCCCGCTCGGTCTGCAGATTCTGCTCTAGAGCCCGGAGAAGTTCGATCACCCATATCCCCACTATGTAGTCAAAATGTTCGCAGTTGGATACGGTCAAGCGGACAAGGTTGGTGCACTGATCATGTATATTCAGATAATCTTTTATTCATCCATCGACCAGGTGAAACAAGTGCAAAGACCCTCGATCCACGCAGGAAGACTATATCGAAACCCACTCGGACACCTGATGAGGCCACAACTGTGCCATCTGAGTCGAAAGGAGGGTTCAAGCGCACTGCAGGTTTACAGACTGCCACCAGAACCCCGACAGTGTCGGTGGGGCGGACGAATAATACTGGCGGCAAGGCGGAGACGTCACATGTAGATGCGCTCACGGGTTCGTACGCTTGACGACTCTTATAACGTACTTGACCTCGAAATGCTGCATTTCTCGTGCAGAATACTGTATTCGCAATGACCATGGCAAACCCTCATTTCACGAAGAGCAGGAAGAGAATAACAAGTTCAAAGTGTGGATTATTATAGGGAAAGAGCGGTTTGAGCTTCTGAAGATGTACGAGAGTGTTGAAGAAGGACGAGAGCACGTTGCAAAGAAAGTTTTAGCGCGGCTGCGGCGCAATGGTGGTGGAGCGGAAAGATCGTGAGTCTGCTTATGGATGGCTCCTGTTGCAGAAGCTATGGGAGAGTCGAGCTATGATGTACAATAAGGGGTTGTAAGTGCGTCATCATAATGTGTACGATGCGTGCGTCGTTAGTGTGTCTTGACAATATCTCGACATTTCAAGGTACGAGACTTGTTGCTGGCTTTGCTCTCGGACATGTGCTCACTCATGGTTGCGCATGGACGCCGGGAATGGGTGAGGCTCACATACATGACTACCCTGTTGTACTTCGGATCTATTCCGATCTTCATGCTAATGCTGTCCTCGTTCCGTATCCTCAATATGTTTCAAATCGTTCAAAACCGTCGCTAGACGGTGTCCTAGACGGTAGTATTCGTCTCATCGTTGTTCGTCAACAATCAATCCATCCAGCATGACCACGACAAAGCACCCGCGTAGTGTGATACGGCTCTAAGCAATAAGGCACCATTTACTATAGGTCAACATTTGCTACCGTTGTACTTCAGCGCTGGAACACTGGTAAGGTAAGCTTGACGCACGACAACAGTGGCTTCCGGGAGAGCTGTGTAGCAGTCTGATGCCAGTGTGCTAGTTCATCGAGGAGCGAGCAAGAAGGTAGGATGATAACCCCTCGAAACCACGATTCAGATCTCGGAGTCTTCATGCTGACTCGTTCCTTCATGAACTTCTATAGGCCCCTATGTAATGCTGCTTCATACAAAGCACAGAACTCCGAGTTGTTCACGTTACCCTTCCGCCTTCCAGGTATCAAGGCGTGGCCAACCTTAAGCCTTCGACTCCTACACTCGTTCAGACGTGGTTCTACAAGATTGGAACTCTGTGAAGTTATGGTAATTTTACTTTCAGTCCAGCAATTGTTCGTAGTTGGAACGTCGGATTCGTGGTACATGCTGACGCCCGCCAACGGAGTCATCGATTTCACATCATGGATGAACTTGCTTCAGCGCAAGCCGAGCCGGCTTGCTTGGAGGACAATGAACAAAAGCTTGTCGAACTCCGTGCGGCAGCAGCGGTACAGAGGAAGAGAATCAATGAACTGATCTAAAAGCGTTTCCCTCTAGAGTCTCTGTCACTGGGACCAACTCTTGGCGGGGGGAGATCCTGGTACGTGTATCATGGTATTGGAAGGGTGTGGTTTAAGCCAATCCGAGTTTCTGGTCTGCAATAGAGATTGTTGGCCCGCAGAAGTCGAACCCTGCAGTGAGACTACAGTTGAAGAGAAGTCGCCAGGAGCTGCTTGATAGAGGTTCAAATCAGGATTTAACTCGGGCGGAACGAATGTGTTCATAGAGGTCTGGACCTCTTCATTCCTTGTGCAAACCGCTGGCGTAGTCCCTCCGTCTATTCACAGACTCAGAGATCCACGCCGTATATTATGGACCGTCTGGGTAGTATCGAGTTTCCATCCCTGAAACGTGTCGAGTTCGAGTTGAAGGTCAAAGCTTTTCCTAATTTCCTTTCTGCAACAAACGTCCCCGTTCTCGAGGAACTGAAGGTCAGCATCCTCCATCATAATCTACGTTCACCGCTTAGTGTGTTTTACAGTGAAATTCTGTGGCTCTGGACTGTATCAGGTTTAACGACTCCGCAGGTACGTCACTTCAAAAACTCAGTACTCATTCCGGTTCTGACACTGGTCTCATTATCCCTTTCGGGTTATATACCACCGAGGTTACTCCACCCAAACAGTGTTCACTTTCCCGTCCTTGAGGTCTTGGAAATCAAGCTCGGGGATGCAGATGATTTCTTCAAAGCGATTGCAACCCCGAAGCTCAAATTTCTCGACTACACTGTTGGCTCGGAAAATCCACTCCCCACCTGCAGCAGCCTTGGGAACATGTTAAATAGTGTCAACCACGTCTCTCACGATGTTTAGCAGTATGTATGCCTTGGATGCTCTAGCTCTTTGCAGCGCTTCTCTACATGTATGCTGCGCTGAATTTTACTTAGAATCTGCGGTGCCGGCCTCTTTCGGTCCCTGCGAAGGTATCGATGGACTACAGTCTCTGCAGACCACTGGAAAAGCCTCGAAACTGGTACTTCGTGGGATGGACATGGAGATATTGCTGGAACCCCCTATTCGAGAAAACAATGTGTTCGTTCGGTGGCTTTTGGGGCTTTAGGACCAACAACTACTGTGCGTCCACATTGAAAGCTCCCGTTTCATAGAGAAGTTCATTAGGTCAGCGTGTAGGCTGTACAAAGTGCTGCCAGAACATTTTGTGGAGCTTGAAGGTATCACCCTATGTCGCAAATCGGAGCTTTCAAAATCAGCAGGTTCTTGTCCGTAGCTCGTGAGCGATTCCCCTAGTAACGTTGTTCATTTCCTCCCCTCGCGAATGCAATGTGTGTCGACATTCACCGGTCACCACTGGTCTCATGGACGACGAGCAGGTGTCCAAATAGGAAAACCAGGACAGTGGTGGGTAATACTATAGTGCGTGCGGTGGCTTTGCATTACATTTAGCCTGGTGCTCGTTCCTTATCGTCCAAATCCTCCTTGGCCTGTGGTAGGTGAATATAACTTCTTACCAAGTTTGTGCCAGCTTTCGGGAGACCCACACTTCAAGATCGACAATACCTAGCCGGTCTACTGGTTGATACCGATACCATTGGTACAGCCCTATAGAAAACTTCATTCCTTTCGTCCGGGCTTGTACATGCAAGGGGGAAACCACGAAAATCACAGCACAACCACAGTGAAGCGCTAATGGTACGATGCTGCCCTCGCTCTGGAGCGATTGCGACGTCGGGTTTCAGGCAGGTGTTAATTACGTCATAGGCCGAAGAAGCAGGCCATTTTTATGGCTGATGTAAGCGTACGCTTACCACTGACACGCCACTCACACTATCGACATCGCTCATGCTAACACGTCACACTATCACACCTCCTATCGCGCTTTCGTTCGGGCATGCGGATCCCTCCTGTGTTGCGCTGTTTGGACTCTGAGGGTATATATACTGGTGCTGTCTGTGTCCACGGGGGAGATATCTCTTTCTTCCCTTTCTCTCTCTCTGTCCATCATCTTGTATCAGCGTATACGCTCGATTGCTCAAATCCACACGCCCGTCCACGTTCCGTCGTCGTTGTGATCGGTTTGAGTGTGTTCACCCCTCTGTGGTGAGTTCCAGCTGAGAACCTCCCCAAGTGCGAAGTGACATCCGACTACGGTTCAGCAAACCTCGCATGGCGTGCTCGGACTCTGAGTCTGAACGTTCGCCATGAAGGCCAGCTAGGTGACTGGGTTCAGTTAGCCTTTGGCTTAAATCCTGCCATTGCATTTTGGCCTCGAAACATGGGTAAAGTGCACTTGACGGACGCCGAATTTAGCGTTCATCAGAGAGCAAGTATGTAAGTAGATGCGGTAATAACCAGGATGCCTCGGAACCAAAATTCGGAGTTTGGGAGTTGGAGCCGTTCATCTTTGGATATCGGTCTCGTTCGCGAGGATGAAGGGAGATAGCATTGCTATGGAAGAAACTCGTGGGGTGAAAGGAGAGGGAGATTAGGGCAAGCGCTTCGCGCTTGCCGGCCCAGAACGGCAGCGGTAACCTGCAGGGTGGGCGTGAGCTGCGAGGGCTGGTGGGACCGCCTCACTGCATGGACGAAACAGCAGGGTGTGCTGAAGTACTGGGGATCCCAGAAAATGAGACTGCGAGGCGCGGAAAACGAAGTTTGAGATGGGAAGTGGTGGGTGGGACGACGATGAGGCGCGGCGAACGAGGTGCTAGTGACCATCTCGATACCCCTTCGTACCACTATGGTTGCTTGTATTCGCATGCATCTCTCCTCGCGACTGGGCCTGCAGCTATGTGGTTGTGCGTGACAGTCATCTCTGGACTGTGCCTAATGACTTGGTATGAGGACTCCCAATTAGGAGTCTAGGCCTGTGTCCTCTCCATTCTTATCAGCAAACCACTTTTTCTGTCCAGTACTGGACAGTATGTATGTGAGAGCGACGAGGGCATACAGCACTCATTTCCTGCCTGTTTAGGGTCACCCGACACGGTCACGTGGGTGGATGCCTTCTCGCACATCAGTTTGGTTGCTTCGCCTGTGATGGGATTGGTGTCCGATATCACACAATATCCGGAGGGGATTTGCCTTTACCCTGGAATGGGTGGAGTGTAGCCTCCCACAGTGCCTGCTCCACTGTGGCACGGGAGGAAAAGGAAATGTGCCGCTTAATAGACGCTCGTCCGGAGACAAAAGCCTCGCGACGCCACAGAGCATCACCAAAATTGCAGAAAAACGAGATACAAATATATATAAATATATTCAATGTAGACACCAACGACGCTGTAGATAAAGGGCAGTCATGTAGTAAAATCTACGAAAATGCTCTTCTACAGAGGAATGCCTGTCGATGCTGTTGTTGAATAGAGTTTCGATGTCATTTTCATTGACATGCTCGTTGTCGCTGTTCACTCTCCATGATATAGCAGATGACAACAACATATATCATGATCATAGCATTACAACACCATCATACCACACATGATCCCAATACCTGTAGCTATCTGAATGCATACATTGCTAGTTGGTGATTGATGGTTCCATCTTGAGAAATCCACAGAATACTAATATACAGAGCCAGTGTGGGACTTGGAGAGTAAAATGGCCAGGAAGTGTGCAAGTGAGAGAGCAGAATGAGACAGCAATGAGTGGATGAATAAAACACACGATGGTGGCTGCCTCAAATAGGTAACCACCAAACAACAGAACTTAATGAGATTAGGCATGCACAAGTTACTTTTTCTTGGAAGCCCACAAGCTTGATCTCCTTGTCATCATTTCCTTGGTTCACACCTTACTCTGATCCTTGGTCTTCTTGGAGCGTCCACCACATCCCTCCTTTGCCATCTTAGAAGGCTTACTTGTGGCAGCCTTCCTACCCCACTGTGAATCACCGTCCATTAATGGACTACTCTGTTTGCCAGTGGAAAATGTCACACTGTGCTTGCATTTGAGTTGTGGCATCTGATCAGTGAGATTGTTCACCTGCAAAGCAGGTGAAGGATCCAGATTTGCTCATGATTGCCTTTGGGCACAGTGTTCCAGTTCTGAAGTAGAAGGCTGTGGTGAGTGCACTAGGGACAGCCAACTAAATGATGAACCTGTATTTTTGGGAGACTGGACTGGAGATGGAGGACTTCCTGGCGACACCCTGTGGCCATTTGTGTCATTTTCTGAAGCAGGTTTTGGTGAGCAAAAGGAGGACAGCTGACTGAATGAAAAACCTGTATTTTCAGGTGACTGGATGGGAGACAGGGGACTTCCTGGTGACAGCCTGCAGCCATTTGTGTGATGTTCTGAATCTGGGGGCTGTGGGGTATTTGGGAAGGACACCTGAGTAGGTGAATGATTGTCGGAAGGGTGAGTCCCAGAAGACAGGCCAGATGAACTGGCAAGATGTGCAGCAATTTGTCACCTCATGATGGCAAGGTCATCATTGTCATCATTGATATTGACATCATCACCTGCAGTGCCACAAACATCATTAAACGGTACTCTATACCTTTGTGTCAGTATGCACTCCACAAGAGCCCCTTACATACTTGTTGTAATGAGAGTACAGCTCTTCCACCCAAGCCTTGTCTTCGTTGTTGATGATAAAGTCAATAATTTGATAATAAAACTTGGAAAAAGAGAATTGCCCATTGAATTTGATGAATTTGTCTTGTGAACAGATGCTGAAATGTGCCTGTAGAAGAGGGTAGCACATATCATTCTAATGCCATATCACTTACATGTACTGTGGCATATGTGATATGGTAAGCTTCTATGTGGGTCATGTGGTGGATCTTCACATTGCTGGCACATGTGTTGTGCACTTTGCTACCAGGCAAAGCAGAAGACAGTGAAGTGAAGATGTGTTTGAGGACCTGATTCTTAAATTAGTAGTTGATACACACACAGTAGTATACACTTACTCATTCAATGAAATATCCATGGAGGAATCCTTCATTGCTCTTCTCAGGATTATAGTCCTTACCTGGGATGTCACTGGAGTAAAGAAATGCTGGCCACTTTTGGGTGGTAACAAGGATGCTACCATTCTGAAGCTGCTTCCTCACCCTATGGAACAGTGAATCAACTGATTGATAATGTCAAGTGGAATGGTACATACCCAGTTGCATCTGCTAGCAAAGCCTGCAGGCTCCTCACCAGACAGAGGAGCTGAGTGAGCTCTGCATGGTTGAACCCAAGCCTGTCTTTTGAACTCTTCACATTGACAGGTGGATCAACAAGTTTCTTGTCTGGATGGGGAGCTGCATAAGCTGGAATCATAGGCTTGAGATGACTGGCATTGTCAGATTGCATCCAGCTGATCACTTGTTGCATCTGAAAGAAAGTCACTTGTTAGCCACATGATGCACTAGACTCGAGTCACCATTGACTTACCTCATGCATGAGAAGCACAGTTTTGCCACTCTTCTTCTTCTTAATGAGATCTATGAAGTACAGCACCTGCTCCTTCAGGTAGTCATATATGTGCTCATATCGTTTGCATTTCTCAGGGTTGCTGTGATCATAAGAACATCACATATATGCTGTTAAATGTTGTACTTATGCTTTTCTAAGGATCTTATCACAGGCCTTTCTAGCACTTTCATCATTGGGGTCATTGGTACCACTTGCTGTATTGTCTGCTTTGAGGGCATGGGAGACTTGAATGACTTTGTTCAGGTTACAGTACATATCAAACATGTGGGGAATCCATCTTGCTGCATGGAGACACTGATCTTGTGGGGTAGAAACAAGGCAATCCTGTGATTTCTTTGACTTTGACCCATCTGCAGTCACATCAGCCAGAGAGCACTGCATCATCAAGGTTGGAACTTACTTTGACTTATTGATCTTCCCATTATGGTGGTGTCTTGAGGATGTTTGAGCCCTATCAGATTGATTGCTGTCAGATTCAGAACTATCAGAAGTAGGGTCAGGCTTGTGTGGACATTGCATGGACATTGAGGTAGGACAGAAGGAGCAAGTTGGCAAATGCTGAACTCATTTGGTCCCCTTCATACACTGATCTTCATGACTAATGTCACCATTAACTCATTCTTTTGAAGTTTCTGGGATGCATCATTGAATGCTCCTTGAGTAGTTCAAACTTGGTATGTTTTTGTTCATGTCACCCATCTAAGTCGACTGACAGTGATTCACAGTAATTTGTACTAGAAATATAACTATTCACCAATGTCTCTGGCATTCATTTTAATCTGTTCAAGTTGCCTGAAATCCCACTCCCTCCTTCTGAAAATTCTGATGTATAGCTGCTTTGGATGTGATGCTTTCTTCAAGACTCAGAAGCAGCTCTTGGCACACACACCCCAGTGTCCCAAGTTCTGTGAGGTATTGCACCAAATATTCCATCTTGAATGCATGAGATGTCTGAAAAGAACTCATCAAGCTGATGCTGAACCCTGCTTACTGGCTCCCCCTGATGACATACCAGCAGGAGACTCAGATGACTATGATGTGTTAGCTACTAATATCAATGTAAGTTATTGTCCATATATCTGAATCTATGACAACTGTCATATGCACAGTTTACAATGGAGGTTGCCCCAGGGTGGACCAACCAGAGCTGGTTCTGTCCTGTTGGTCTGGTTGGCATATTCACATGCCAGCTTGCTTCATTGACTTCCTTCCTGGAAGTTCAACCCACCTTGCACACATGCCTCTCTCAGCTGCTCAGCTATGTTCTTTGAGGCCTGACTCACCAGTTCCATCTTTGCCTGAGTCCACCTGGTCTGATACACCTGCTACACCATGTCTTGAGCCATTCACAACTGACCCAGACACATTTGGACTATACTGTGTCCATGCCAACCAGCCAACTCATATACCTGATGAGTCACTTGGGAGTGTTTGTGATGCTCCAGGCCTGGATGGCTCATTTCCACCTACTTGCACCACTGACCCAGCATCTATGGGAGTTCCAGGTGTTGAAGGTGGCTGCACACATGTGGCCACATTTGCTCCTTTCACCAACCTCACATGCAGTATTTTGATGGCTTGGCAGTATTTGGGAACTAACCAGAAGTCTGCTGCAGAACTCGACTGATTGGCCCAGTTCCTGGCTCACCCCCTCTGCAATCCAAGGGAGCTCACCAGTTTCCACCACTTGCATGAGGCCAAACTACTTGACAAGTTCCTTGGCACAAACAACCCATTTAAGGAAGAATATGGATGGCATTGATCTGTTGTCATGGTTCACCTACCAAATGAAAAGTTGAAGTGGCCATCTGAGTTGGCTGCCCCTGAAATGATTATTGATGGAGTCTGGCATCGGGACCTCATTGACATCATCACAAGCACCTTTCAAAGTGAACAGTTCAAGACATTCCACACCATGCCATTCAGACAGTGCTGGCAGGTTAGTGATGATCATGTAATTGACATACTTTCAGAAGCCTACTCCTCACTGGAAATGCTTCATGCAC